>NC_092731.1:36754640-36844640 GCF_047496885.1 Scyliorhinus torazame
AGAAGTCACAGGGGCAATGACATTTGTGTGGTGTGAGTGGTGTGTGTGTGAGTGTGTGTGTGAGTGTGTGTGTGAGTGTGTGTGTGAGTGTGTGTGTGAGTGTGTGTGTGAGTGTGTGTTTTCTTTTGTTCCGGCTAACACTCCTGTCAGTCAGCAGGTTGGAAGATTTCCTGGCCGGGGGCAGTTTCACCAGGAGCCTTGAAGTCACCGCGTTGATGGACTTGGGAGTCTGACGGGGCTTCCTGACAGTCGTCCAACCAGCCGATCGCTTTTCCGGGGGGTGAAAGTCGATTCACCGCAGGGGATACTGGGCATGTTTCAAGGTTGAACTGGACAGATTTTTAAATTGACGGGGGGAGTTGAGCCCTTGTGATCTTAAGAAGTCCGGGAAATTGCCGCTGAAGGAGAAGGGGAGGCAGGGGTGTAGTGGGAATGTCGCAGCACCGATACTCCTCCACCTGAGGGCGTGGGTTCGAATCCCACCTCGGCCACTGGTGCAATTTAAATTCAATTAATAAAATCTGGAATTGAAAGCTCGTCTCAGTAACGGCGACCATGGCAACCATCA
The DNA here is from genome assembly GCF_047496885.1 of Scyliorhinus torazame. Taxonomy (NCBI): domain Eukaryota; kingdom Metazoa; phylum Chordata; class Chondrichthyes; order Carcharhiniformes; family Scyliorhinidae; genus Scyliorhinus; species Scyliorhinus torazame. Next base: position 36,755,209 of record NC_092731.1, read on the forward strand.
TTGATTATGGTAAAAAAAAAACATCTGGTTCACGAATGTCCTTCAGGGAAGAAGACCCTCCTTACCTGGTCTGGCCTACACGTGAGTCCAGGCCCCCAGCGATGCGGTTAACTCCGAACTGCCCGCTGGAAGGGCCCCAGGGCCCCTCGCAGTCGTATCAAACCCCACAGAAAGGTTGATAAAGACCACGAGCTGGCAGACTGCAGCAGTTCGGGGTGGGGGCTCTCAAGGGCAAATGGGGAAGGGCAACAAGTTCTGGCCGAGCCCGGGGCCCCCGCGTTCCCTGGAAGAATTTTTTAAAATTGTTTCGAATCGAAAGTGGATTAGAGGAGGTTAAACTATAAAGCAATCGAGGTCATTACACTGGGAGGAGAGGGGAGAGGAGGGGAGGGGAGGGAGGGTAGGAGAGGAGAGGGGAGGGGAGGGGAGGGGAGGGGAGGGGAGGAGAGGGGAGGGGAGGGGAGGAGAGGGGAGGGGAGGGACCGGAGGGGAGGGAGGGTAGGTGAGGAGAGGGGAGGGGAGGGAGGGAGGGGAGGGGAGAGGAGGGAGGGTAGGTGAGGAGAGGGGAGGGGAGGGAGGGGAGGGAGGGGAGGGACCGGAGGGGAGGGGAGAGGAGGGGAGGGGAGGGGAGGGAGGGGAGGGGAGGGGAGGGAGGGGAGGACAGAGGGGGGAGGGGAGGGGAGGAAGGGGAGGGGAGGGGAGGGAGGGTAGGACAGGAGAGGGGAGGGGAGGGGAGAGGAGGGGAGGGGAGGGAGGGGAGGGACCGGCGAGGAGGGGAGAGGAGGGGAGAGGAGGGGAGGGGAGGGGAGGGGAGGGGAGGGGAAGGGAGGGAGGGTGGGGACGTGGTGGGGAGGGGGGAGGGGTGGGGGGGAGGGGGAGGGGTGGGGGAGGGGGGGTGGGTGGGGGGGAAGTGGGTGGGGAGGTGGGGAGGGGTTGGGAGGGGGAGGGGTGGGGATAGGGGGAGGGGATGGGAGGGGGGAAGTGGGTGGGGAGGGGGAAGGGTGGGGAGGGGAGAGGGGAGGTGGTGTGGAGGGGAGGGGGGTGGGGAGGTGGTGGGGAGGGGAGAGGGAGGGGGGTGGGGAGGTGGTGGGGAGGGGGGGAGGGGAGGGGGTGGGGAGGTGGAGAGGGAGAGGGGAGGGGGGTGGGGAGGTGGTGGGGAGGGGAGAGGGATGGGGGAGGGGGGTGGGGAGGTGGAGGGGAGGGGGGGTTGGAGGGGAGGGGGGAGGGTGGAGGGGAGGGGGGAGGGGGAGGGGAGGGGGAGGGAGGGAGGGGGGGAAGTGGGTGGGGAGGGGGAGGGGTGGGGAGGGGGGTAGGGGATGGGAGGGGGGGAACTGGGTGCGGAGGGGGAGGGGGGGAAGTGGGTGGGGAGGGGGAGGGGGAGGGGTGGGGAGGGGTGGGGAGGGGGCAGGGCATGGGAGGGGGGAAGTGGGTGGGGAGGGGGAGAGGATGGGAGGGGGGGAAGTGGGTGGGGAGGGGGGAAGTGGGTGGGGAGGAGAAGGGGGGGAGGGTGGGGAGGGGTGGGGAGGGGATGGGAGGGGGGAGGGGAGGGGGGAGGGGGGAGGGGAGGGGGGAGGGGGGAAGGGGGAGGGGGGAAGGGGGAGGGAGGGGGGAGGGGAGGGGGGAGGGGAGGGGGAGGGGAGGGGAGGAGGGGGGAGGGGAGGGGGGAGGGGAGGGGGAGGTGAGGGGGGAGGGGGGAGAGGAGGGAGGAGGGGGAGGGGGGAGGGGGGGGAGAGGGGGGAGGGGGAGGGGGGGAGGAGGGGGAGGGGAGGGTGGGGAGGGGGGAGGGAGAGAGGGGGGAGGGGGAGGAGGGGGAGGGGGGGAGGGGGGGAGGGGGGAGGGAGGGGGAGGGGGTGGGGGGAGGGGGGGAGGGAGGGGGAGGGGGAGGGGGGAGGGGATGGGGAGGGAGGGGGAGGGGGGAGGGGGAGGGGAGGGGGAGGGGGGAGGGGGAGGGAGGGGGAGGGGGAGGGGTGGGAGGGGGGAGGGAAGGGGGGGAGGGTGGTAGGGGGGGGAGGGAGGGGAGGGGGGAGGGAGTGGGGAGGGGAGGGGGGAGGGAGTGGGGAGGGGAGGGGGGAGGGGAGGGGGGAGGGGGGAGGGGGGAGTGGGGAGGGGGAGGGGGGAGGAGGGGAGGGTGGGGGGGGGGAGGGGGGGGGAGGGGAGGGGGGAGGGGGGGGGGGAGGGGGAGGGGGGAGGGGGGAGGGGGGGGGAGGGGAGGGGGGGAGGGGGGGGGGGGGTGTGGGGGAGGGGTGGGGTGGGGAGGGGATGGGAGGGGGGGGAGGGGGGGGTTGGGGAGGGGGGGGTGGGGGAGGGGGGAGGGGTGGGAGGGGGGAAGTGGGTGTGGAGGGGGGAGGGGTGGGGAGGGGGAGGGGTGTGGAGGGGGAGGGGTGGGGAGGGGAGATGGGAGAGAGGGGAGGGGGCGCAGAGGGGAGAGGGACGGGGAGGGGGAGGGGGGGTGGAGAGGGGAGAGGGAGGGGGGGCGGGGAGAGGCGGGGTGGAGAGGGGAGAGGGAGGGGGGAGGTGGAGGGGGGGTGGGGAGGTGGGGGGGTGGGGAGGCGGGGGGTGGGGGGGAGAGAGGAGGAGGGGGGAGAGGGGAGAGGGGGAGAGGAGGGGGGAGGGGGAGAGGAGGGGGGAGGGGAGAGGAGGGGGGAGAGGGGGGAGGGGGGGAGAGGAGGGGGGAGGGGGGGAGAGGAGGGCGGGAGGGGGAGAGGATAGGGGGGGAGGGGAGGAGGAGGGGGGAGGGGGGGGAGAGGAGGGGGAGAGGAGGGGGAGAGGAGGGGGAGGGGGAGGGGGAGAGGAGGGGGAGAGGAGGGGAGAGGGGGAGGGGGGGAGAGGAGGGGGGATGAAGGGAGGGGAGAGGATGGGGGGAGGGGGGAGGGGGGAGGGGATAGAGGGGGGAGGGGGAGGGGAGGGGGAGGGGGAGGGGGAGGGGAGGGGGGGAGCGGAAGGAGGGGGAGGGGAGTGGGGGGAGGGGAGGGGAGGGGGACTGAGAGAGCGGGTATATCTGTGCGTGCCGTGCTGTGACAGAGCGGGGTATATCTGTGTGTGCGTGCTGTGACAGAGCGAGTATATCTGTGCGTGCCGTGCTGTGACAGAGCGGGTATATCTGTGTGTGCCGTGCTGTGACAGAGCGAGTATATCTGTGTGTGCCGTGCTGTGACAGAGCGGGTATATCTGTGTGTGCGCTGCTGTGACAGAGCGGGTATATCTGTGTGTGCCCTGCTGTGACGGAGCGGGTATATCTGTGTGTACCGTGCTGTGACAGAGCGGGTATATCTGTGTGTGCCGTGCTGTGACAGAGCGGGTATATCTGTGTGTACCGTGCTGTGACAGAGCGGGTATATCTGTGTGTGCCGTGCTGTGACAGAGCGAGTATATCTGTGTGTGCCCTGCTGTGACAGAGTGAGTATATCTGTGTGTACCGTGCTGTGACAGAGCGGGTATATCTGTGTGTACCGTGCTGTGACAGAGCGAGTATATCTGTGTGTGCCCTGCTGTGACAGAGCGGGTATATCGGTGTGTGCCGTGCTGCGACAGAGCGAGTATATCTGTGTGTACCGTGCTGTGACAGAGCGGGTATATCTGTGTGTGCCCTGCTGTGACAGAGCGAGTATATCTGTGTGTGCCGTGCTGTGACAGAGCGGTTTTATCTGTGTGTACCCTGCTGTGACAGAGCGGGTATATCTGTGTGTGCCGTGCTGTGACAGAGCGGGTATATCTGTGTGTGCCGTGCTGTGACAGAGCGAGTATATCTGTGTGTGCCGTGCTGTGACAGAGCGGGTATATCTGTGTGTGCGCTGCTGTGACAGAGCGAGTATATCTGTGTGTGCCGTGCTGTGACAGAGCGGGTATATCTGTGTGTGCCCTGCTGTGACAGAGCGGGTATATCTGTGCGTGCCATGCTGTGTCAGAGCGGGTATATCTGTGTGTGCCCTGCTGTGACAGAGCGGGTATATCTGTGTGTGCCCTGCTGTGACAGAGCGGCTATATCTGTGTGTACCCTGCTGTGACAGAGCGAGTATATCTGTGTGTGCCGTGCTGTGACAGAGCGGGTATATCTGTGTGTGCCCTGCTGTGACAGAGCGGGTATATCTGTGCGTGCCATGCTGTGACAGAACGGGTATATCTGTGTGTGCCCTGCTGTGACAGAGCGGGTATATCTGTGTGTGCCCTGCTGTGACAGAGCGGCTATATCTGTGTGTGCCGTGCTGTGACAGAGCGGGTATATCTGTGTGTGCCCTTCTGTGACAGAGCGAGTATATCTGTGTGTGCCGTGCTGTGACAGAACGGGTATATCTGTGTGTGCCCTGCTGTGACAGAGCGGGTATATCTGTGTGTGCCCTGCTGTGACAGAGCGGGTATATCTGTGTGTACCGTACTGTGACAGAGCGGGTATATCTGTGTGTACCGTGCTGTGACAGAGCGGGTATATCTGTGTGTACCGTACTGTGACAGAGCGGGCATATCTGTGTGTACCGTGCTGTGACAGAGCGGGTATATCTGTGTGTACCGTACTGTGACAGAGCGAGTATATCTGTGCGTGCCCTGCTGTGACAGAGCGGGTATATCTGTGTGTGCCCTGCTGTGACAGAGTGAGTATATCTGTGTGTGCCGTGCTCTGACAGAGCGGGTATATCTGTGTGTGCCCTGCTGTGACAGAGCGGGTATATCTGTGTGTGCCCTGCTGTGACAGAGCGGGTATATCTGTGTGTGCCGTGCTGTGACAGAGCGGGTATATCTGTGTGTGCCCTGCTGTGACAGAGCGGGTATATCTGTGTGTGCCCTGCTGTGACAGAGCGGGTATATCTGTGTGTGCCCAGCTGTGACAGAGCGAGTATATCTGTGCGTGCCGTGCTGTGACAGAGCGGGTATATCTGTGTGTGCCGTGCTGTGACAGAGCGGGTATATCTGTGTGTGCCCTGCTGTGACAGAGCGGGTATATCTGTGTGTGCCCAGCTGTGACAGAGCGAGTATATCTGTGCGTGCCGTGCTGTGACAGAGCGAGTATATCTGTGTGTGCCGTGCTGTGACAGAGCGGGTATATCTGTGTGTGCCGTGCTGTGACAGAGCGAGTATATCTGTGTGTGCCGTGCTGTGACAGAGCGTGTATATCTGTGTGTGACGTGCTGTGACAGAGCGGGTATATCTGTGTGTGCCCTGCTGTGACAGAGCGGGCATATCTGTGTGTGCCGTGCTGTGACAGAGCGGGTATATCTGTGTGTACCGTGCTGTGACAGAGCGGGTATATCTGTGCGTGCCCTGCTGTGACAGAGCGGGTATATCTGTGCGTGCCGTGCTGTGACAGAGCGGGTATATCTGTGTGTTGCCGTTGCTGTGACAGAGCGGGTATATCTGTGTGTGCCGTGCTGTGACAGAGCGGGTATATCTGTGTGTGCCGTGCTGTGACAGAGCGGGTATATCTGTGTGTGCCTGCTGTGACAGAGCGGGTATATCTGTGTATGCCGTGCTGTGACAGAGCGGGTATATCTGTGTGTGCCCTGCTGTGACAGAGCGGGTATATCTGTGTGTGCCGTGCTGTGACAGAGCGGGTATATCTGTGTGTGCCCTGCTGTGACAGAGCGGGTATATCTGTGTGTGCCCTGCTGTGACAGAGCGGGTATATCTGTGTGTACCGTGCTGTGACAGAGCGGGTATATCTGTGTGTGCCCTGCTGTGACAGAGCGGGTATATCTGTGTGTACCCTGCTGTGACAGAGCGGGTATATCTGTGTGTGCCCTGCTGTGACAGAGCGGGTATATCTGAGTATGCCGTGCTGTGACAGAGCAGGTATATCTGTGTGTGCCCTGCTGTGACAGAGCGGGTATATCTGTGTGTACCGTGCTGTGACAGAGCGGGGTATATCTGTGTGTGCCCAGCTGTGACGGAGCGGGTATATCTGTGTGTGCCCTGCTGTGACAGAGTGAGTATATCTGTGTGTGCCGTGCTGTGACAGAGCGGGTATATCTGTGTGTGCCCTGCTGTGATGGAGCGGGTATATCTGTGTGTGCCCTGCTGTGACAGAGTGAGTATATCTGTGTGTACCGTGCTGTGACAGAGCGGGTATATCTGTGTGTACCGTGCTGTGACAGAGCGGGTATATCTGTGCGTGCCCTGCTGTGACAGAGCGGGTATATCTGTGCGTGCCGTGCTGTGACAGAGCGGGTATATCTGTGTGTGCCGTGCTGTGACAGAGCGGGTATATCTGTGTGTGCCCAGCTGTGACAGAGCGGGTATATCTGTGTGTGCCCAGCTGTGACGGAGCGGGTATATCTGTGTGTGCCGTGCTGTGACAGAGCGAGTATATCTGTGCGTGCCGTGCTGTGACAGAGCGGGTATATCTGTGTGTGCCGTGCTGTGACAGAGCGAGTATATCTGTGTGTGCCCTGCTGTGACAGAGCGGGTATATCTGTGTGTGCCGTGCTGTGACAGAGCGGGTATATCTGTGTGTGCCGTGCTGTGACAGAGCGGGTATATCTGTGTGTGCCCAGCTGTGACAGAGCGGGTATATCTGTGTGTGCCCAGCTGTGACGGAGCGGGTATATCTGTGTGTGCCGTGCTGTGACAGAGCGAGTATATCTGTGCGTGCCGTGCTGTGACAGAGCGGGTATATCTGTGTGTGCCGTGCTGTGACAGAGCGGGTATATCTGTGTGTGCCGTGCTGTGACAGAGCGAGTATATCTGTGTGTGCCGTGCTGTGACAGAGCGGGTATATCTGTGTGTACCGTGCTGTGACAGAGCGGGTATATCTGTGTGTACCGTGCTGTGACAGAGCGGGTATCTCTGTGTGTACCGTGCTGTGACAGAGCGAGTATATCTGTGCGTGCCGTGCTGTGACAGAGCGGGTATATCTGTGTGTGCCCAGCTGTGACGGAGCGAGTATATCTGTGTGTGCCGTGCTGTGACAGAGCGGGTATATCTGTGTGTGCCGTGCTGTGACAGAGCGGGTATATCTGTGTGTGCCGTGCTGTGACAGAGCGGGTATCTCTGTGTGTACCGTGCTGTGACAGAGCGAGTATATCTGTGCGTGCCGTGCTGTGACAGAGCGGGTATATCTGTGTGTGCCCAGCTGTGACGGAGCGGGTATATCTGTGTGTGCCGTGCTGTGACAGAGCGAGTATATCTGTGCGTGCCGTGCTGTGACAGAGCGAGTATATCTGTGTGTGCCCTGCTGTGACGGAGCGAGTATATCTGTGTGTGCCGTGCTGTGACAGAGCGAGTATATCTGTGTGTGCCGTGCTGTGACAGAGCGGGTATATCTGTGCGTGCCCTGCTGTGATGGAGCGGGTATATCTGTGTGTGCCGTGCTGTGACAGAGCGGGTATATCTGTGTGTACCGTGCTGTGACAGAGCGGGTATATCTGTGTGTGCCCAGCTGTGACGGAGCGGGTATATCTGTGCGTGCCCTGCAGTGACAGAGCGGGTATATCTGTGTGTGCCCTGCTGTGACAGAGCGGGTATATCTGTGTGTGCCCTGCTGTGACAGAGTGAGTATATCTGTGTGTACCGTGCTGTGACAGAGCGGGTATATCTGTGTGTGCCGTGCTGTGACAGAGTGAGTATATCTGTGTGTGCCCAGCTGTGACGGAGCGGGTATATCTGTGTGTGCCCTGCTGTGACAGAGCGGGTATATCTGTGCGTGACCTGCTGTGACAGAGCGGGTATATCTGTGTGTGCCGTGCTGTGACAGAGCGGGTATATCTGTGTGTGCCCTGCTGTGACAGAGCGGGTATATCTGTGCGTGACCTGCTGTGACAGAGCGGGTATATCTGTGTGTGACCTGCTGTGACAGAGCGGGTATATCTGTGCGTGCCGTGCTGTGACAGAGCGGGTATATCTGTGTGTACCGTGCTGTGACAGAGCGGGTATATCTGTGTGTACCGTGCTGTGACAGAGCGGGTATATCTGTGTGTGACCTGCTGTGACAGAGCGTGTATATCTGTGTGTGCCGTGCTGTGACAGAGCGGGTATATCTGTGTGTGCCGTGCTGTGACAGAGCGGGTATATCTGTGTGTGACCTGCTGTGACAGAGCGTGTATATCTGTGCGTGCCCAGCTGTGACAGAGCGGGTATATCTGTGTGTGACCTGCTGTGACAGAGCGTGTATATCTGTGCGTGCCCAGCTGTGACAGAGCGGGTATATCTGTGTGTGCCGTGCTGTGACACAGCGGGTATATCTGTGTGTGCCGTGCTGTGACAGAGCGGGTATATCTGTGTGTACCGTGCTGTGACAGAGCGGGTATATCTGTGTGTGCCGTGCTGTGACAGAGCGGGTATATCTGTGTGTACCGTGCTGTGACAGAGCGGGTATATCTGTGTGTGCCGTGCTGTGACAGAGCGGGTATATCTGTGCGTGCCCTGCTGTGAGAGAGCGGGTATATCTGTGTGTGCCGTGCTGTGACAGAGCGGGTATATCTGTGCGTGCCCTGCTGTGAGAGAGCGGGTATATCTGTGTGTGCCGTGCTGTGACAGAGCGGGTATATCTGTGCGTGCCCTGCTGTGAGAGAGCGGGTATATCTGTGTGTACCGTGCTGTGACAGAGCGGGTATATCTGTGCGTGCCCTGCTGTGAGAGAGCGGGTATATCTGTGTGTGCCGTGCTGTGACAGAGCGGGTATATCTGTGCGTGCCCTGCTGTGAGAGAGCGGGTATATCTGTGTGTGCCCTGCTGTGAGAGAGCGGGTATATCTCTGTGTGCCGTGCTGTGACAGAGCGGGTATATCTGTGTGTGCCCTGCTGTGAGAGAGCGGGTATATCTGTGTGTGCCGTGCTGTGACAGAGCGAGTATATCTGTGTGTGCCCTGCTGTGAGAGAGCGGGTATATCTGTGTGTGCCGTGCTGTGACAGAGCGAGTATATCTGTGTGTGCCCTGCTGTGAGAGAGCGGGTATATCTGTGTGTGCCGTGCTGTGACAGAGCGGGTATATCTGTGCGTGCCCTGCTGTGACAGAGCGGGTATATCTGTGTGTAACGTGCTGTGACAGAGCGGGTATATCTGTGTGTGCCGTGCTGTGAGAGAGCGGGTATATCTGTGTGTGCCGTGCTGTGACAGAGCGGGTATATCTGTGTGTGCCGTGCTGTGACAGAGCGGGTATATCTGTGCGTGCCGTGCTGTGACAGAGCTGGTATATCTGTGTGTGCCGTGCTGTGACAGAGCGAGTATATCTGTGTGTGCCGTGCTGTGAGAGAGCGGGTATATCTGTGTGTGCCGTGCTGTGACAGAGCGGGTATATCTGTGTGTGCCGTGCTGTGACAGAGCGGGTATATCTGTGCGTGCCGTGCTGTGACAGAGCTGGTATATCTGTGTGTGCCGTGCTGTGACAGAGCGAGTATATCTGTGTGTGCCGTGCTGTGAGAGAGCGGGTATATCTGTGTGTGCCGTGCTGTGACAGAGCGGGTATATCTGTGTGTGCCGTGCTGTGACAGAGCGGGTATATCTGTGTGTGCCGTGCTGTGACAGAGCGGGTATATCTGTGTGTGCCGTGCTGTGACAGAGCGGGTATATCTGTGTGTGCCGTGCTGTGACAGAGCGAGTATATCTGTGTGTGCCGTGCTGTGACAGAGCGGGTATATCTGTGTGTGCCCTGCTGTGACAGAGCAGGTATATCTGTGTGTGCCGTGCTGTGACAGAGCGGGTATATCTGTGTGTGCCGTGCTGTGACAGAGCGGGTATATCTGTGTGTGCCCTGCTGTGACAGAGCGGTTATATCTGTGTGTGCCCTGCTGTGACAGAGCGGGTATATCTGTGTGTGCCCTGCTGTGACAGAGGGGGTATATCTGTGTGTGCCGTGCTGTGACAGAGCGGGTATATCTGTGTGTGCCCTGCTGTGACAGAGCAGGTATATCTGTGTGTGCCCTGCTGTGACAGAGCGGTTATATCTGTGTGTGCCGTGCTGTGACAGAGCGGGTATACCTGTGTGTGCCCTGCTGTGACAGAGCGGGTATATCTGTGTGTGCCGTGCTGTGACAGAGCGAGTATATCTGTGTGTGCTGTGCTGTGACAGAGCGGGTATATCTGTGTGTGCCCTTCTGTGAGAGAGCGGGTATATCTGTGTGTGCCGTGCTGTGACAGAGGGGGTATATCTGTGTGTGCCCTTCTGTGAGAGAGCGGGTATATCTGTGTGTGCCCTGCTGTGACAGAGCAGGTATATCTGTGTGTGCCCTGCTGTGACAGAGTGAGTATATCTGTGTGTACCGTGCTGTGACAGAGCGGGTATATCTGTGTGTGCCCTTCTGTGAGAGAGCGGGTATATCTGTGTGTGCCCTGCTGTGACAGAGCAGGTATATCTGTGTGTGCCCTGCTGTGACAGAGCAGGTATATCTGTGTGTGCCGTGCTGTGACAGAGTGAGTATATCTGTGTGTGCCCTGCTGTGACAGGGCGGGTATATCTGTGTGTGCCCTGCTGTGACAGGGCGGGTATATCTGTGTGTGCCGTGCTGTGACAGAGTGAGTATATCTGTGTGTGCCCTGCTGTGACAGAGCGGGTATATCTGTGTGTGCCCTGCTGTGACAGAGCGGGTATATCTGTGTGTGCCGTGCTGTGACAGAGCGGGTATATCTGTGTGTGCCCTGCTGTGACAGAGCGGGTATATCTGTGTGTGCCCTGCTGTGACAGAGCGGGTATATCTGTGTGTGCCCTGCTGTGACAGAGCGGGTATATCTGTGTGTGCCGTGCTGTGACAGAGCGGGTATATCTGTGTGTGCCCTGCTGTGACAGAGAGGGTATATCTGTGTGTGCCCTTCTGTGACAGAGCGGGTATATCTGTGTGTGCCGTGCTGTGACAGAGCAGGTATATCTGTGTGTGCCGTGCTGTGACAGAGCGGGTATATCTGTGTGTGCCCTGCTGTGACAGAGCGGGTATATCTGTGTGTGCCCTGCTGTGACAGAGCGGGTATATCTGTGTGTGCCGTGCTGTGACAGAGCGGGCATATCTGTGTGTGCCCTGCTGTGACAGAGCGGGTATATCTGTGTGTGCCCTGCTGTGACAGAGCGGGTATATCTGTGTGTGCCCTGCTGTGACAGAGCGGGTATATCTGTGTGTGCCGTGCTGTGACAGAGCGGGTATATCTGTGTGTGCCCTGCTGTGACAGAGCGGGTATATCTGTGCGTGCCATGCTGTGACAGAACGGGTATATCTGTGTGTGCCCTGCTGTGACAGAGCGGGTATATCTGTGTGTGCCCTGCTGTGACAGAGCGGCTATATCTGTGTGTGCCGTGCTGTGACAGAGCGGGTATATCTGTGTGTGCCCTTCTGTGACAGAGCGAGTATATCTGTGTGTGCCGTGCTGTGACAGAACGGGTATATCTGTGTGTGCCCTGCTGTGACAGAGCGGGTATATCTGTGTGTGCCCTGCTGTGACAGAGCGGGTATATCTGTGTGTACCGTACTGTGACAGAGCGGGTATATCTGTGTGTACCGTGCTGTGACAGAGCGGGTATATCTGTGTGTACCGTACTGTGACAGAGCGGGCATATCTGTGTGTACCGTGCTGTGACAGAGCGGGTATATCTGTGTGTACCGTACTGTGACAGAGCGAGTATATCTGTGCGTGCCCTGCTGTGACAGAGCGGGTATATCTGTGTGTGCCCTGCTGTGACAGAGTGAGTATATCTGTGTGTGCCGTGCTGTGACAGAGCGGGTATATCTGTGTGTGCCCTGCTGTGACAGAGCGGGTATATCTGTGTGTGCCCTGCTGTGACAGAGCGGGTATATCTGTGTGTGCCGTGCTGTGACAGAGCGGGTATATCTGTGTGTGCCCTGCTGTGACAGAGCGGGTATATCTGTGTGTGCCCTGCTGTGACAGAGCGGGTATATCTGTGTGTGCCCAGCTGTGACAGAGCGAGTATATCTGTGCGTGCCGTGCTGTGACAGAGCGGGTATATCTGTGTGTGCCGTGCTGTGACAGAGCGGGTATATCTGTGTGTGCCCTGCTGTGACAGAGCGGGTATATCTGTGTGTGCCCAGCTGTGACAGAGCGAGTATATCTGTGCGTGCCGTGCTGTGACAGAGCGAGTATATCTGTGTGTGCCGTGCTGTGACAGAGCGGGTATATCTGTGTGTGCCGTGCTGTGACAGAGCGAGTATATCTGTGTGTGCCGTGCTGTGACAGAGCGTGTATATCTGTGTGTGCCGTGCTGTGACAGAGCGGGTATATCTGTGTGTGCCCTGCTGTGACAGAGCGGGTATATCTGTGTGTGCCGTGCTGTGACAGAGCGGGTATATCTGTGTGTACCGTGCTGTGACAGAGCGGGTATATCTGTGCGTGCCCTGCTGTGACAGAGCGGGTATATCTGTGCGTGCCGTGCTGTGACAGAGCGGGTATATCTGTGTGTGCCGTGCTGTGACAGAGCGGGTATATCTGTGTGTGCCGTGCTGTGACAGAGCGGGTATATCTGTGTGTGCCGTGCTGTGACAGAGCGGGTATATCTGTGTGTGCCCTGCTGTGACAGAGCGGGTATATCTGTGTATGCCGTGCTGTGACAGAGCGGGTATATCTGTGTGTGCCCTGCTGTGACAGAGCGGGTATATCTGTGTGTGCCGTGCTGTGACAGAGCGGGTATATCTGTGTGTGCCCTGCTGTGACAGAGCGGGTATATCTGTGTGTGCCCTGCTGTGACAGAGCGGGTATATCTGTGTGTACCGTGCTGTGACAGAGCGGGTATATCTGTGTGTGCCCTGCTGTGACAGAGCGGGTATATCTGTGTGTACCCTGCTGTGACAGAGCGGGTATATCTGTGTGTACCCTGCTGTGACAGAGCGGGTATATCTGTGTGTGCCCTGCTGTGACAGAGCGGGTATATCTGTGTATGCCGTGCTGTGACAGAGCGGGTATATCTGTGTGTGCCCTGCTGTGACAGAGCGGGTATATCTGTGTGTACCGTGCTGTGACAGAGCGGGTATATCTGTGTGTGCCCAGCTGTGACGGAGCGGGTATATCTGTGTGTGCCCTGCTGTGACAGAGTGAGTATATCTGTGTGTGCCGTGCTGTGACAGAGCGGGTATATCTGTGTGTGCCCTGCTGTGATGGAGCGGGTATATCTGTGTGTGCCCTGCTGTGACAGAGTGAGTATATCTGTGTGTACCGTGCTGTGACAGAGCGGGTATATCTGTGTGTACCGTGCTGTGACAGAGCGGGTATATCTGTGCGTGCCCTGCTGTGACAGAGCGGGTATATCTGTGCGTGCCGTGCTGTGACAGAGCGGGTATATCTGTGTGTGCCGTGCTGTGACAGAGCGGGTATATCTGTGTGTGCCCAGCTGTGACAGAGCGGGTATATCTGTGTGTGCCCAGCTGTGACGGAGCGGGTATATCTGTGTGTGCCGTGCTGTGACAGAGCGAGTATATCTGTGCGTGCCGTGCTGTGACAGAGCGGGTATATCTGTGTGTGCCGTGCTGTGACAGAGCGAGTATATCTGTGTGTGCCCTGCTGTGACAGAGCGGGTATATCTGTGTGTGCCGTGCTGTGACAGAGCGGGTATATCTGTGTGTGCCGTGCTGTGACAGAGCGGGTATATCTGTGTGTGCCCAGCTGTGACAGAGCGGGTATATCTGTGTGTGCCCAGCTGTGACGGAGCGGGTATATCTGTGTGTGCCGTGCTGTGACAGAGCGAGTATATCTGTGCGTGCCGTGCTGTGACAGAGCGGGTATATCTGTGTGTGCCGTGCTGTGACAGAGCGGGTATATCTGTGTGTGCCGTGCTGTGACAGAGCGAGTATATCTGTGTGTGCCGTGCTGTGACAGAGCGGGTATATCTGTGTGTACCGTGCTGTGACAGAGCGGTTATATCTGTGTGTACCGTGCTGTGACAGAGCGGGTATCTCTGTGTGTACCGTGCTGTGACAGAGCGAGTATATCTGTGCGTGCCGTGCTGTGACAGAGCGGGTATATCTGTGTGTGCCCAGCTGTGACGGAGCGAGTATATCTGTGTGTGCCGTGCTGTGACAGAGCGGGTATATCTGTGTGTGCCGTGCTGTGACAGAGCGGGTATATCTGTGTGTGCCGTGCTGTGACAGAGCGGGTATCTCTGTGTGTACCGTGCTGTGACAGAGCGAGTATATCTGTGCGTGCCGTGCTGTGACAGAGCGGGTATATCTGTGTGTGCCCAGCTGTGACGGAGCGGGTATATCTGTTTGTGCCGTGCTGTGACAGAGCGAGTATATCTGTGCGTGCCGTGCTGTGACAGAGCGAGTATATCTGTGTGTGCCCTGCTGTGACGGAGCGAGTATATCTGTGTGTGCCGTGCTGTGACAGAGCGAGTATATCTGTGTGTGCCGTGCTGTGACAGAGCGGGTATATCTGTGCGTGCCCTGCTGTGATGGAGCGGGTATATCTGTGTGTGCCGTGCTGTGACAGAGCGGGTATATCTGTGTGTACCGTGCTGTGACAGAGCGGGTATATCTGTGTGTGCCCAGCTGTGACGGAGCGGGTATATCTGTGCGTGCCCTGCTGTGACAGAGCGGGTATATCTGTGTGTGCCCTGCTGTGACAGAGCGGGTATATCTGTGTGTGCCCTGCTGTGACAGAGTGAGTATATCTGTGTGTACCGTGCTGTGACAGAGCGGGTATATCTGTGTGTGCCGTGCTGTGACAGAGTGAGTATATCTGTGTGTGCCCAGCTGTGACGGAGCGGGTATATCTGTGTGTGCCCTGCTGTGACAGAGCGGGTATATCTGTGCGTGACCTGCTGTGACAGAGCGGGTATATCTGTGTGTGCCGTGCTGTGACAGAGCGGGTATATCTGTGTGTGCCCTGCTGTGACAGAGCGGGTATATCTGTGCGTGACCTGCTGTGACAGAGCGGGTATATCTGTGTGTGACCTGCTGTGACAGAGCGGGTATATCTGTGCGTGCCGTGCTGTGACAGAGCGGGTATATCTGTGTGTACCGTGCTGTGACAGAGCGGGTATATCTGTGTGTACCGTGCTGTGACAGAGCGGGTATATCTGTGTGTGACCTGCTGTGACAGAGCGTGTATATCTGTGTGTGCCGTGCTGTGACAGAGCGGGTATATCTGTGTGTGCCGTGCTGTGACAGAGCGGGTATATCTGTGTGTGACCTGCTGTGACAGAGCGTGTATATCTGTGCGTGCCCAGCTGTGACAGAGCGGGTATATCTGTGTGTGACCTGCTGTGACAGAGCGTGTATATCTGTGCGTGCCCAGCTGTGACAGAGCGGGTATATCTGTGTGTGCCGTGCTGTGACACAGCGGGTATATCTGTGTGTGCCGTGCTGTGACAGAGCGGGTATATCTGTGTGTACCGTGCTGTGACAGGGCGGGTATATCTGTGTGTGCCGTGCTGTGACAGAGCGGGTATATCTGTGTGTACCGTGCTGTGACAGAGCGGGTATATCTGTGTGTGCCGTGCTGTGACAGAGCGGGTATATCTGTGCGTGCCCTGCTGTGAGAGAGCGGGTATATCTGTGTGTGCCGTGCTGTGACAGAGCGGGTATATCTGTGCGTGCCCTGCTGTGAGAGAGCGGGTATATCTGTGTGTGCCGTGCTGTGGCAGAGCGGGTATATCTGTGCGTGCCCTGCTGTGAGAGAGCGGGTATATCTGTGTGTACCGTGCTGTGACAGAGCGGGTATATCTGTGCGTGCCCTGCTGTGAGAGAGCGGGTATATCTGTGTGTGCCGTGCTGTGACAGAGCGGGTATATCTGTGCGTGCCCTGCTGTGAGAGAGCGGGTATATCTGTGTGTGCCCTGCTGTGAGAGAGCGGGTATATCTCTGTGTGCCGTGCTGTGACAGAGCGGGTATATCTGTGCGTGCCGTGCTGTGACAGAGCTGGTATATCTGTGTGTGCCGTGCTGTGACAGAGCGAGTATATCTGTGTGTGCCGTGCTGTGAGAGAGCGGGTATATCTGTGTGTGCCGTGCTGTGACAGAGCGGGTATATCTGTGTGTGCCGTGCTGTGACAGAGCGGGTATATCTGTGCGTGCCGTGCTGTGACAGAGCTGGTATATCTGTGTGTGCCGTGCTGTGACAGAGCGAGTATATCTGTGTGTGCCGTGCTGTGAGAGAGCGGGTATATCTGTGTGTGCCGTGCTGTGACAGAGCGGGTATATCTGTGTGTGCCGTGCTGTGACAGAGCGGGTATATCTGTGCGTGCCGTGCTGTGACAGAGCGGGTATATCTGTGTGTGCCGTGCTGTGACAGAGCGGGTATATCTGTGTGTGCCGTGCTGTGACAGAGCGGGTATATCTGTGTGTGCCGTGCTGTGACAGAGCGAGTATATCTGTGTGTGCCGTGCTGTGACAGAGCGGGTATATCTGTGTGTGCCCTGCTGCGACAGAGCAGGTATATCTGTGTGTGCCGTGCTGTGACAGAGCGGGTATATCTGTGTGTGCCGTGCTGTGACAGAGCGGGTATATCTGTGTGTGCCCTGCTGTGACAGAGCGGTTATATCTGTGTGTGCCCTGCTGTGACAGAGCGGGTATATCTGTGTGTGCCCTGCTGTGACAGAGCGGGTATATCTGTGTGTGCCGTGCTGTGACAGAGCGGGTATATCTGTGTGTGCCCTGCTGTGACAGAGCAGGTATATCTGTGTGTGCCCTGCTGTGACAGAGCGGTTATATCTGTGTGTGCCGTGCTGTGACAGAGCGGGTATACCTGTGTGTGCCCTGCTGTGACAGAGCGGGTATATCTGTGTGTGCCGTGCTGTGACAGAGCGAGTATATCTGTGTGTGCCGTGCTGTGACAGAGCGGGTATATCTGTGTGTGCCCTTCTGTGAGAGAGCGGGTATATCTGTGTGTGCCGTGCTGTGACAGAGGGGGTATATCTGTGTGTGCCCTTCTGTGAGAGAGCGGGTATATCTGTGTGTGCCCTGCTGTGACAGAGCAGGTATATCTGTGTGTGCCCTGCTGTGACAGAGTGAGTATATCTGTGTGTACCGTGCTGTGACAGAGCGGGTATATCTGTGTGTGCCCTTCTGTGAGAGAGCGGGTATATCTGTGTGTGCCCTGCTGTGACAGAGCGGGTATATCTGTGTGTGCCCTGCTGTGACAGAGCAGGTATATCTGTGTGTGCCGTGCTGTGACAGAGTGAGTATATCTGTGTGTGCCCTGCTGTGACAGGGCGGGTATATCTGTGTGTGCCCTGCTGTGACAGGGCGGGTATATCTGTGTGTGCCGTGCTGTGACAGAGTGAGTATATCTGTGTGTGCCCTGCTGTGACAGAGCGGGTATATCTGTGTGTGCCCTGCTGTGACAGAGCGGGTATATCTGTGTGTGCCGTGCTGTGACAGAGCGGGTATATCTGTGTGTGCCCTGCTGTGACAGAGCGGGTATATCTGTGTGTGCCCTGCTGTGACAGAGCGGGTATATCTGTGTGTGCCGTGCTGTGACAGAGCGGGTATATCTGTGTGTGCCGTGCTGTGACAGAGCGGGTATATCTGTGTGTGCCCTGCTGTGACAGAGAGGGTATATCTGTGTGTGCCGTGCTGTGACAGAGCGGGTATATCTGTGTGTGCCGTGCTGTGACAGAGCAGGTATATCTGTGTGTGCCGTGCTGTGACAGAGCGGGTATATCTGTGTGTGCCCTGCTGTGACAGAGCGGGTATATCTGTGTGTGCCCTGCTGTGACAGAGCGGGTATATCTGTGTGTGCCGTGCTGTGACAGAGCGGGTATATCTGTGTGTGCCCTGCTGTGACAGAGCGGGTATATCTGTGTGTGCCCTGCTGTGACAGAGCGGGTCTATCTGTGTGTGCCCTGCTGTGACAGAGCGGGTATATCTGTGTGTGCCGTGCTGTGACAGAGCGGGTATATCTGTGTGTGCCCTGCTGTGACAGAGCGGGTATATCTGTGTGTGCCGTGCTGTGACAGAGCGGGTATATCTGTGTGTACCGTGCTGTGACAGAGCGGGTATATCTGTGTGTGCCGTGCTGTGACAGAGCGGGTATATCTGTGTGTGCCGTGCTGTGACAGAGCGGGTATATCTGTGTGTACCGTGCTGTGACAGAGCGGGTATATCTGTGTGTGCCCTGCTGTGACAGAGCGGGTATATCTGTGTGTGCCGTGCTGTGACAGAGCGGGTATATCTGTGTGTACCGTGCTGTGACAGAGCGGGTATATCTGTGTGTGCCGTGCTGTGACAGAGCGGGTATATCTGTGTGTACCGTGCTGTGACAGAGCGGGTATATCTGTGTGTGCCGTGCTGTGACAGAGCGGGTATATCTGTGCGTGCCGTGCTGTGACAGAGCGAGTATATCTGTGTGTGCCGTGCTGTGACAGAGCGGGTATATCTGTGTGTGCCGTGCTGTGACAGAGCGGGTATATCTGTGCGTGCCGTGCTGTGACAGAGCGGGTATATCTGTGCGTGCCCTTCTGTGACAGAGCGGGTATATCTGTGTGTGCCGTGCTGTGACAGAGCGGGTATATCTGTGCGTGCCCTGCTGTGACAGAGCGGGTATATATGTGTGTGCCCTTCTGTGACAGAGCGGGTATATCTGTGTGTGCCGTGCTGTGACAGAGCGGGTATATCTGTGCGTGCCCTGCTGTGACAGAGCGGGTATATCTGTGCGTGCCGTGCTGTGACAGAGCGGGTATATCTGTGTGTGCCGTGCTGTGACAGAGCGGGTATACCTGTGTGTGCCCTGCTGTGACAGAGCGGGTATATCTGTGCGTGCCGTGCTGTGACAGAGCGGGTATATCTGTGTGTGCCGTGCTGTGACAGAGCGGGTATATCTGTGCGTGCCGTGTTGTGACAGAGCGGGTATATCTGTGTGTGCCCTGCTGTGACAGAGCGGGTATATCTGTGTGTGCCCTGCTGTGACAGAGCGGGTATATCTGTGTGTGCCGTCCTGTGACAGAGCGGGTATATCTGTGTGTGCCGTGCTGTGACAGAGCGGGTATATCTGTGCGTGCCCTGCTGTGACAGAGCGGGTATATCTGTGTGTGCCCTGCTGTGACAGAGCGGGTATATCTGTGTGTGCCGTGCTGTGACAGAGCGGGTATATCTGTGTGTGCCGTGCTGTGACAGAGCGGGTATATCTGTGCGTGCCCTGCTGTGACAGAGCGGGTATATCTGTGTGTACCGTGCTGTGACAGAGCTGGTATATCTGTGTGTGCCCTGCTGTGACAGAGCGGGTATATCTGTGTGTGCCCTGCTGTGACAGAGCTGGTATATCTGTGTGTGCCCTGCTGTGACAGAGCGGGTATATCTGTGTGTGCCGTGCTGTGACAGAGCTGGTATATCTGTGTGTGCCCTGCTGTGACAGAGCGGGTATATCTGTGTGTGCCCTGCTGTGACAGAGCGGGTATATCTGTGTGTGCCGTGCTGTGACAGAGCGGGTATATCTGTGTGTGACCTGCTGTGACAGAGCGTGTATATCTGTGCGTGCCCAGCTGTGACAGAGCGGGTATATCTGTGTGTGACCTGCTGTGACAGAGCGTGTATATCTGTGCGTGCCCAGCTGTGACAGAGCGGGTATATCTGTGTGTGCCGTGCTGTGACACAGCGGGTATATCTGTGTGTGCCGTGCTGTGACAGAGCGGGTATATCTGTGTGTACCGTGCTGTGACAGGGCGGGTATATCTGTGTGTGCCGTGCTGTGACAGAGCGGGTATATCTGTGTGTACCGTGCTGTGACAGAGCGGGTATATCTGTGTGTGCCGTGCTGTGACAGAGCGGGTATATCTGTGCGTGCCCTGCTGTGAGAGAGCGGGTATATCTGTGTGTGCCGTGCTGTGACAGAGCGGGTATATCTGTGCGTGCCCTGCTGTGAGAGAGCGGGTATATCTGTGTGTGCCGTGCTGTGGCAGAGCGGGTATATCTGTGCGTGCCCTGCTGTGAGAGAGCGGGTATATCTGTGTGTACCGTGCTGTGACAGAGCGGGTATATCTGTGCGTGCCCTGCTGTGAGAGAGCGGGTATATCTGTGTGTGCCGTGCTGTGACAGAGCGGGTATATCTGTGCGTGCCCTGCTGTGAGAGAGCGGGTATATCTGTGTGTGCCCTGCTGTGAGAGAGCGGGTATATCTCTGTGTGCCGTGCTGTGACAGAGCGGGTATATCTGTGCGTGCCGTGCTGTGACAGAGCTGGTATATCTGTGTGTGCCGTGCTGTGACAGAGCGAGTATATCTGTGTGTGCCGTGCTGTGAGAGAGCGGGTATATCTGTGTGTGCCGTGCTGTGACAGAGCGGGTATATCTGTGTGTGCCGTGCTGTGACAGAGCGGGTATATCTGTGCGTGCCGTGCTGTGACAGAGCTGGTATATCTGTGTGTGCCGTGCTGTGACAGAGCGAGTATATCTGTGTGTGCCGTGCTGTGAGAGAGCGGGTATATCTGTGTGTGCCGTGCTGTGACAGAGCGGGTATATCTGTGTGTGCCGTGCTGTGACAGAGCGGGTATATCTGTGCGTGCCGTGCTGTGACAGAGCGGGTATATCTGTGTGTGCCGTGCTGTGACAGAGCGGGTATATCTGTGTGTGCCGTGCTGTGACAGAGCGGGTATATCTGTGTGTGCCGTGCTGTGACAGAGCGAGTATATCTGTGTGTGCCGTGCTGTGACAGAGCGGGTATATCTGTGTGTGCCCTGCTGCGACAGAGCAGGTATATCTGTGTGTGCCGTGCTGTGACAGAGCGGGTATATCTGTGTGTGCCGTGCTGTGACAGAGCGGGTATATCTGTGTGTGCCCTGCTGTGACAGAGCGGTTATATCTGTGTGTGCCCTGCTGTGACAGAGCGGGTATATCTGTGTGTGCCCTGCTGTGACAGAGCGGGTATATCTGTGTGTGCCGTGCTGTGACAGAGCGGGTATATCTGTGTGTGCCCTGCTGTGACAGAGCAGGTATATCTGTGTGTGCCCTGCTGTGACAGAGCGGTTATATCTGTGTGTGCCGTGCTGTGACAGAGCGGGTATACCTGTGTGTGCCCTGCTGTGACAGAGCGGGTATATCTGTGTGTGCCGTGCTGTGACAGAGCGAGTATATCTGTGTGTGCCGTGCTGTGACAGAGCGGGTATATCTGTGTGTGCCCTTCTGTGAGAGAGCGGGTATATCTGTGTGTGCCGTGCTGTGACAGAGGGGGTATATCTGTGTGTGCCCTTCTGTGAGAGAGCGGGTATATCTGTGTGTGCCCTGCTGTGACAGAGCAGGTATATCTGTGTGTGCCCTGCTGTGACAGAGTGAGTATATCTGTGTGTACCGTGCTGTGACAGAGCGGGTATATCTGTGTGTGCCCTTCTGTGAGAGAGCGGGTATATCTGTGTGTGCCCTGCTGTGACAGAGCGGGTATATCTGTGTGTGCCCTGCTGTGACAGAGCAGGTATATCTGTGTGTGCCGTGCTGTGACAGAGTGAGTATATCTGTGTGTGCCCTGCTGTGACAGGGCGGGTATATCTGTGTGTGCCCTGCTGTGACAGGGCGGGTATATCTGTGTGTGCCGTGCTGTGACAGAGTGAGTATATCTGTGTGTGCCCTGCTGTGACAGAGCGGGTATATCTGTGTGTGCCCTGCTGTGACAGAGCGGGTATATCTGTGTGTGCCGTGCTGTGACAGAGCGGGTATATCTGTGTGTGCCCTGCTGTGACAGAGCGGGTATATCTGTGTGTGCCCTACTGTGACAGAGCGGGTATATCTGTGTGTGCCGTGCTGTGACAGAGCGGGTATATCTGTGTGTGCCGTGCTGTGACAGAGCGGGTATATCTGTGTGTGCCCTGCTGTGACAGAGAGGGTATATCTGTGTGTGCCGTGCTGTGACAGAGCGGGTATATCTGTGTGTGCCGTGCTGTGACAGAGCAGGTATATCTGTGTGTGCCGTGCTGTGACAGAGCGGGTATATCTGTGTGTGCCCTGCTGTGACAGAGCGGGTATATCTGTGTGTGCCCTGCTGTGACAGAGCGGGTATATCTGTGTGTGCCGTGCTGTGACAGAGCGGGTATATCTGTGTGTGCCCTGCTGTGACAGAGCGGGTATATCTGTGTGTGCCCTGCTGTGACAGAGCGGGTCTATCTGTGTGTGCCCTGCTGTGACAGAGCGGGTATATCTGTGTGTGCCGTGCTGTGACAGAGCGGGTATATCTGTGTGTGCCCTGCTGTGACAGAGCGGGTATATCTGTGTGTGCCGTGCTGTGACAGAGCGGGTATATCTGTGTGTACCGTGCTGTGACAGAGCGGGTATATCTGTGTGTGCCGTGCTGTGACAGAGCGGGTATATCTGTGTGTGCCGTGCTGTGACAGAGCGGGTATATCTGTGTGTACCGTGCTGTGACAGAGCGGGTATATCTGTGTGTGCCCTGCTGTGACAGAGCGGGTATATCTGTGTGTGCCGTGCTGTGACAGAGCGGGTATATCTGTGTGTACCGTGCTGTGACAGAGCGGGTATATCTGTGTGTGCCGTGCTGTGACAGAGCGGGTATATCTGTGTGTACCGTGCTGTGACAGAGCGGGTATATCTGTGTGTGCCGTGCTGTGACAGAGCGGGTATATCTGTGCGTGCCGTGCTGTGACAGAGCGAGTATATCTGTGTGTGCCGTGCTGTGACAGAGCGGGTATATCTGTGTGTGCCGTGCTGTGACAGAGCGGGTATATCTGTGCGTGCCGTGCTGTGACAGAGCGGGTATATCTGTGCGTGCCCTTCTGTGACAGAGCGGGTATATCTGTGTGTGCCGTGCTGTGACAGAGCGGGTATATCTGTGCGTGCCCTGCTGTGACAGAGCGGGTATATCTGTGTGTGCCCTTCTGTGACAGAGCGGGTATATCTGTGTGTGCCGTGCTGTGACAGAGCGGGTATATCTGTGCGTGCCCTGCTGTGACAGAGCGGGTATATCTGTGCGTGCCGTGCTGTGACAGAGCGGGTATATCTGTGTGTGCCGTGCTGTGACAGAGCGGGTATACCTGTGTGTGCCCTGCTGTGACAGAGCGGGTATATCTGTGCGTGCCGTGCTGTGACAGAGCGGGTATATCTGTGTGTGCCGTGCTGTGACAGAGCGGGTATATCTGTGCGTGCCGTGTTGTGACAGAGCGGGTATATCTGTGTGTGCCCTGCTGTGACAGAGCGGGTATATCTGTGTGTGCCCTGCTGTGACAGAGCGGGTATATCTGTGTGTGCCGTCCTGTGACAGAGCGGGTATATCTGTGTGTGCCGTGCTGTGACAGAGCGGGTATATCTGTGCGTGCCCTGCTGTGACAGAGCGGGTATATCTGTGTGTGCCCTGCTGTGACAGAGCGGGTATATCTGTGTGTGCCGTGCTGTGACAGAGCGGGTATATCTGTGTGTGCCGTGCTGTGACAGAGCGGGTATATCTGTGCGTGCCCTGCTGTGACAGAGCTGGTATATCTGTGTGTACCGTGCTGTGACAGAGCGGGT
Source organism: Scyliorhinus torazame (assembly GCF_047496885.1). Taxonomy (NCBI): domain Eukaryota; kingdom Metazoa; phylum Chordata; class Chondrichthyes; order Carcharhiniformes; family Scyliorhinidae; genus Scyliorhinus; species Scyliorhinus torazame. Next base: position 36,778,503 of record NC_092731.1, read on the forward strand.
ATATCTGTGTGTGCCCTGCTGTGACAGAGCGGGTATATCTGTGTGTACCGTGCTGTGACAGAGCGGGTATATCTGTGTGTGCCCTGCTGTGACAGAGCGGGTATATCTGTGTGTACCGTGCTGTGACAGAGCGGGTATATCTGTGTGTACCGTGCTGTGACAGAGCGGGTATATATGTGTGTGCCGTGCTGTGACAGAGCGGGTATATCTGTGTGTGCCCTGCTGTGACAGAGCGAGTATATCTGTGTGTGCCCTGCTGTGACAGAGCGGGTATATCTGTGTGTACCGTGCTGTGACAGAGCGGGTATATCTGTGTGTGCCCTGCTGTGACAGAGCGGGTATATCTGTGTGTGCCGTGCTGTGACAGAGCGGGTATATCTGTGTGTGCCCTGCTGTGACAGAGCGGGTATATCTGTGTGTGCCCTGCTGTGACAGAGCTGGTATATCTGTGTGTGCCCTGCTGTGACAGAGCGGGTATATCTGTGTGTGCCGTGCTGTGACAGAGCTGGTATATCTGTGTGTGCCCTGCTGTGACAGAGCGGGTATATCTGTGTGTGCCCTGCTGTGACAGAGCGGGTATATCTGTGTGTGCCGTGCTGTGACAGAGCGGGTATATCTGTGTGGGCCCTGCTGTGACAGTGTGGGTATATCTGTGCGTGCCGTGCTGTGACAGAGCGGTTATATCTGTGTGTGCCGTGCTGTGACAGAGCGGGTATATCTGTGTGTGCCCTGCTGTGACAGAGCGGGTATATCTGTGTGTGCCCTGCTGTGACAGAGCGGGTATATCTGTGTGCGCCGTGCTGTGACAGAGCGAGTATATCTGTGTGTGCCGTGCTGTGACAGAGCGAGTATATCTGTGTGTGCAGTGCTGTGACAGAGTGGGTATATCTGGGTGTGCAGTGCTGTGACAGAGCGAGTATATCTGTGTGTGCAGTGCTGTGACAGAGCGGGTATATCTGTGTGTGCCGTGCTGTGACAGAGCGGGTATATCTGTGTGTGCCCTGCTGTGACAGAGCGGGTATATCTGTGTGTGCCCTGCTGTGACAGAGCGGGTATATCTGTGTGTGCCCTGCTGTGGCAGAGCGGGTATATCTGTGTGTGCCCTGCTGTGACAGAGCGAGTATATCTGTGTGTGCAGTGCTGTGACAGAGCGGGTATATCTGTGTGTGCCGTGCTGTGACAGAGTGAGTATATCTGTGTGTGCCCTGCTGTGACAGAGCGGGTATATCTGTGTGTGCCCTGCTGTGACAGAGCGGGTATATCTGTGTGCGCCGTGCTGTGACAGAGCGGGTATATCTGTGTGTGCAGTGCTGTGACAGAGCGAGTATATCTGTGTGTGCAGTGCTGTGACAGAGCGGGTATATCTGTGTGTGCCGTGCAGTGACAGAGCGGGCATATCTGTGTGTGCCCTGCTGTGACAGAGCGGGTATATCTGTGTGTATAGTGCAGTGACAGAGCGGGTATATCTGTGTGTACCGTGCTGTGACAGAGCGGGTATATCTGTGTGTATAGTGCAGTGACAGAGCGGGTATATCTGTGTGTACCGTGTGTCATGATATTCAAACACACACATCATGATGGACACACTAACAGGCACCCAACACCACACCGTGCTGTGACAGAGCGGGTATATCTGTGTGTGCCGTGCTGTGACAGAGCTGGTATATCTGTGTGTGCCCTGCTGTGACAGAGCGGGTATATCTGTGTGTATAGTGCAGTGACAGAGCGGGTATATCTGTGTGTACCGTGCTGTGACAGAGCGGGTATATCTGTGTGTGCCCTTCTGTGACAGAGCGGGTATATCTGTGTGTGCCGTGCTGTGACAGAGCGGGTATATCTGTGTCTGCCCTGCTGTGACAGAGCGAGTATATCTGTGTGTACCGTGCTGTGACAGAGCGGGTATATCTGTGTGTGCCCTGCTGTGACAGAGCGGGTATATCTGTGTGTATAGTGCAGTGACAGAGCGGGTATATCTGTGTGTACCGTGCTGTGACAGAGCGGGTATATCTGTGTGTGCCGTGCTGTGACAGAGCGGGTATATCTGTGTGTACCGTGCTGTGACAGAGCGGGTATATCTGTGTGTGCCCTGCTGTGACAGGGCGGGTATATCTGTGTGTGCCGTGCTGTGACAGAGTGAGTATATCTGTGTGTGCCCTGCTGTGACAGAGCGGGTATATCTGTGTGTGCCCTGCTGTGACAGAGCGGGTATATCTGTGTGTGCCGTGCTGTGACAGAGCGGGTATATCTGTGTGTGCCCTGCTGTGACAGAGCGGGTATATCTGTGTGTGCCCTGCTGTGACAGAGCGGGTATATCTGTGTGTGCCCTGCTGTGACAGAGCGGGTATATCTGTGTGTGCCGTGCTGTGACAGAGCGGGTATATCTGTGTGTGCCCTGCTGTGACAGAGAGGGTATATCTGTGTGTGCCCTTCTGTGACAGAGCGGGTATATCTGTGTGTGCCGTGCTGTGACAGAGCGGGTATATCTGTGCGTGCCCTGCTGTGACAGAGCGGGTATATCTGTGTGTGCCGTGCTGTGACAGAGCGGGTATATCTGTGTGTGCCGTGCTGTGACAGAGCGGGTATATCTGTGTGTGCCGTGCTGTGACAGAGCAGGTATATCTGTGTGTGCCGTGCTGTGACAGAGCGGGTATATCTGTGTGTGCCCTGCTGTGACAGAGCGGGTATATCTGTGTGTGCCGTGCTGTGACAGAGCAGGTATATCTGTGTGTGCCGTGCTGTGACAGAGCGGGTATATCTGTGTGTACCGTGCTGTGACAGAGCGGGTATATCTGTGTGTGCCGTGCTGTGACAGAGCGGGTATATCTGTGTGTACCGTGCTGTGACAGAGCGGGTATATCTGTGTGTGCCGTGCTGTGACAGAGCAGGTATATCTGTGCGTGCCGTGCTGTGACAGAGCGAGTATATCTGTGTGTGCCGTGCTGTGACAGAGCGGGTATATCTGTGTGTGCCGTGCTGTGACAGAGCGGGTATATCTGTGCGTGCCGTGCTGTGACAGAGCGGGCATATCTGTGTGTGCCCTTCTGTGACAGAGTGGGTATATCTGTGTGTGCCCTTCTGTGACAGAGCGGGTATATCTGTGTGTGCCGTGCTGTGACAGAGCGGGTATATCTGTGCGTGCCCTGCTGTGACAGAGCGGGTATATCTGTGTGTGCCGTGCTGTGACAGAGCGGGTATATTTGTGTGTGCCGTGCTGTGACAGAGCGGGTTTACCTGTGTGTGCCCTGCTGTGACAGAGCGGGTATATCTGTGCGTGCCGTGCTGTGACAGAGCGGGTATATCTGTGTGTGCCGTGCTGTGACAGAGCGGGTATATCTGTGCGTGCCCTGCTGTGACAGAGCGGGTATATCTGTGCGTGCCCTGCTGTGACAGAGCGGGTATATCTGTGCGTGCCCTGCTGTGACAGAGCGGGTATATCTGTGTGTGCCGTGCTGTGACAGAGCGGGTATATATGTGTGTGCCGTGCTGTGACAGAGCGGGTATATCTGTGTGTACCGTGCTGTGACAGAGCGGGTATATCTGTGTGTGCCCTGCTGTGACAGAGCGGGTATATCTGTGTGTGCCCTGCTGTGACAGAGCGGGTATATCTGTGTGTGCCGTCCTGTGACAGAGCGGGTATATCTGTGTGTGCCGTGCTGTGACAGAGCGGGTATATCTGTGCGTGCCCTGCTGTGACAGAGCGGGTATATCTGTGTGTGCCCTGCTGTGACAGAGCGGGTATATCTGTGTGTGCCGTGCTGTGACAGAGCGGGTATATCTGTGTGTGCCGTGCTGTGACAGAGCGGGTATATCTGTGCGTGCCCTGCTGTGACAGATCGGGTATATCTGTGTGTGCCGTGCTGTGACAGAGCGGGTATATCTGTGTGTGCCCTGCTGTGACAGAGCGGGTATATCTGTGTGTACCGTGCTGTGACAGAGCGGGTATATCTGTGTGTGCCCTGCTGTGACAGAGCGGGTATATCTGTGTGTACCGTGCTGTGACAGAGCGGGTATATCTGTGTGTACCGTGCTGTGACAGAGCGGGTATATATGTGTGTGCCGTGCTGTGACAGAGCGGGTATATCTGTGTGTGCCCTGCTGTGACAGAACGAGTATATCTGTGTGTGCCCTGCTGTTACAGAGCGGGTATATCTGTGTGTACCGTGCTGTGACAGAGCGGGTATATCTGTGTGTGCCCTGCTGTGACAGAGCGGGTATATCTGTGTGTGCCGTGCTGTGACAGAGCGGGTATATCTGTGTGTGCCCTGCTGTGACAGAGCGGGTATATCTGTGTGTGCCCTGCTGTGACAGAGCTGGTATATCTGTGTGTGCCCTGCTGTGACAGAGCGGGTATATCTGTGTGTGCCGTGCTGTGACAGAGCTGGTATATCTGTGTGTGCCCTGCTGTGACAGAGCGGGTATATCTGTGTGTGCCCTGCTGTGACAGAGCGGGTATATCTGTGTGTGCCGTGCTGTGACAGAGCGGGTATATCTGTGTGGGCCCTGCTGTGATAGAGCGGGTATATCTGTGCGTGCCGTGCTGTGACAGAGCGGGTATATCTGTGTGTGCCGTGCTGTGACAGAGCGGGTATATCTGTGTGTGCCGTGCTGTGACAGAGCGGGTATATCTGTGTGTGCCGTGCTGTGACAGAGTGAGTATATCTGTGTGTGCCCTGCTGTGACAGAGCGGGTATATCTGTGTGTGCCCTGCTGTGACAGAGCGGGTATATCTGTGTGCGCCGTGCTGTGACAGAGCGAGTATATCTGTGTGTGCCGTGCTGTGACAGAGCGAGTATATCTGTGTGTGCAGTGCTGTGACAGAGTGGGTATATCTGGGTGTGCAGTGCTGTGACAGAGCGAGTATATCTGTGTGTGCAGTGCTGTGACAGAGCGGGTATATCTGTGTGTGCCGTGCTGTGACAGAGCGGGTATATCTGTGTGTGCCCTGCTGTGACAGAGCGGGTATATCTGTGTGTGCCCTGCTGTGACAGAGCGGGTATATCTGTGTGTGCCCTGCTGTGACAGAGCGGGTATATCTGTGTGTGCCCTGCTGTGACAGAGCGAGTATATCTGTGTGTGCAGTGCTGTGACAGAGCGGGTATATCTGTGTGTGCCGTGCTGTGACAGAGTGAGTATATCTGTGTGTGCCCTGCTGTGACAGAGCGGGTATATCTGTGTGTGCCCTGCTGTGACAGAGCGGGTATATCTGTGTGCGCCGTGCTGTGACAGAGCGGGTATATCTGTGTGTGCAGTGCTGTGACAGAGCGAGTATATCTGTGTGTGCAGTGCTGTGACAGAGCGGGTATATCTGTGTGTGCCGTGCAGTGACAGAGCGGGTATATCTGTGTGTGCCCTGCTGTGACAGAGCGGGTATATCTGTGTGTATAGTGCAGTGACAGAGCGGGTATATCTGTGTGTATAGTGCAGTGACAGAGCGGGTATATCTGTGTGTACCGTGCTGTGACAGAGCGGGTATATCTGTGTGTATAGTGCAGTGACAGAGCGGGTATATCTGTGTGTACCGTGCTGTGACAGAGCGGGTATATCTGTGTGTGCCGTGCTGTGACAGAGCTGGTATATCTGTGTGTGCCCTGCTGTGACAGAGCGGGTATATCTGTGTGTATAGTGCAGTGACAGAGCGGGTATATCTGTGTGTACCGTGCTGTGACAGAGCGGGTATATCTGTGTGTGCCCTTCTGTGACAGAGCGGGTATATCTGTGTGTGCCGTGCTGTGACAGAGCGGGTATATCTGTGTGTGCCCTGCTGTGACAGAGCGAGTATATCTGTGTGTACCGTGCTGTGACAGAGCGGGTATATCTGTGTGTGCCCTGCTGTGACAGAGCGGGTATATCTGTGTGTGCCGTGCTGTGACAGAGCGGGTATATCTGTGTGTGCCGTGCTGTGACAGAGCGGGTATATCTGTGCGTGCCCTGCTGTGACAGAGCGGGTATATCTGTGTGTGCCGTGCTGTGACAGAGCGGGTATATCTGTGTGTGCCCTGCTGTGACAGAGCGGGTATATCTGTGTGTACCGTGCTGTGACAGAGCGGGTATATCTGTGTGTGCCCTGCTGTGACAGAGCGGGTATATCTGTGTGTACCGTGCTGTGACAGAGCGGGTATATCTGTGTGTACCGTGCTGTGACAGAGCGGGTATATATGTGTGTGCCGTGCTGTGACAGAGCGGGTATATCTGTGTGTGCCCTGCTGTGACAGAGCGAGTATATCTGTGTGTGCCCTGCTGTGACAGAGCGGGTATATCTGTGTGTACCGTGCTGTGACAGAGCGGGTATATCTGTGTGTGCCCTGCTGTGACAGAGCGGGTATATCTGTGTGTGCCGTGCTGTGACAGAGCGGGTATATCTGTGTGTGCCCTGCTGTGACAGAGCGGGTATATCTGTGTGTGCCCTGCTGTGACAGAGCTGGTATATCTGTGTGTGCCCTGCTGTGACAGAGCGGGTATATCTGTGTGTGCCGTGCTGTGACAGAGCTGGTATATCTGTGTGTGCCCTGCTGTGACAGAGCGGGTATATCTGTGTGTGCCCTGCTGTGACAGAGCGGGTATATCTGTGTGTGCCGTGCTGTGACAGAGCGGGTATATCTGTGTGGGCCCTGCTGTGACAGTGTGGGTATATCTGTGCGTGCCGTGCTGTGACAGAGCGGTTATATCTGTGTGTGCCGTGCTGTGACAGAGCGGGTATATCTGTGTGTGCCCTGCTGTGACAGAGCGGGTATATCTGTGTGTGCCCTGCTGTGACAGAGCGGGTATATCTGTGTGCGCCGTGCTGTGACAGAGCGAGTATATCTGTGTGTGCCGTGCTGTGACAGAGCGAGTATATCTGTGTGTGCAGTGCTGTGACAGAGTGGGTATATCTGGGTGTGCAGTGCTGTGACAGAGCGAGTATATCTGTGTGTGCAGTGCTGTGACAGAGCGGGTATATCTGTGTGTGCCGTGCTGTGACAGAGCGGGTATATCTGTGTGTGCCGTGCTGTGACAGAGCGGGTATATCTGTGTGTGCCCTGCTGTGACAGAGCGGGTATATCTGTGTGTGCCCTGCTGTGACAGAGCGGGTATATCTGTGTGTGCCCTGCTGTGACAGAGCGAGTATATCTGTGTGTGCAGTGCTGTGACAGAGCGGGTATATCTGTGTGTGCCGTGCTGTGACAGAGTGAGTATATCTGTGTGTGCCCTGCTGTGACAGAGCGGGTATATCTGTGTGTGCCCTGCTGTGACAGAGCGGGTATATCTGTGTGCGCCGTGCTGTGACAGAGCGGGTATATCTGTGTGTGCAGTGCTGTGACAGAGCGAGTATATCTGTGTGTGCAGTGCTGTGACAGAGCGGGTATATCTGTGTGTGCCGTGCAGTGACAGAGCGGGCATATCTGTGTGTGCCCTGCTGTGACAGAGCGGGTATATCTGTGTGTATAGTGCAGTGACAGAGCGGGTATATCTGTGTGTACCGTGCTGTGACAGAGCGGGTATATCTGTGTGTATAGTGCAGTGACAGAGCGGGTATATCTGTGTGTACCATGCTGTGACAGAGCGGGTATATCTGTGTGTGCCGTGCTGTGACAGAGCTGGTATATCTGTGTGTGCCCTGCTGTGACAGAGCGGGTATATCTGTGTGTATAGTGCAGTGACAGAGCGGGTATATCTGTGTGTACCGTGCTGTGACAGAGCGGGTATATCTGTGTGTGCCCTTCTGTGACAGAGCGGGTATATCTGTGTGTGCCGTGCTGTGACAGAGCGGGTATATCTGTGTCTGCCCTGCTGTGACAGAGCGAGTATATCTGTGTGTACCGTGCTGTGACAGAGCGGGTATATCTGTGTGTGCCCTGCTGTGACAGAGCGGGTATATCTGTGTGTATAGTGCAGTGACAGAGCGGGTATATCTGTGTGTACCGTGCTGTGACAGAGCGGGTATATCTGTGTGAGCCGTGCTGTGACAGAGCGGGTATATCTGTGTGTACCGTGCTGTGACAGAGCGGCTATATCTGTGTGTGCCCTGCTGTGACAGGGCGGGTATATCTGTGTGTGCCGTGCTGTGACAGAGTGAGTATATCTGTGTGTGCCCTGCTGTGACAGAGCGGGTATATCTGTGTGTGCCCTGCTGTGACAGAGCGGGTATATCTGTGTGTGCCGTGCTGTGACAGAGCGGGTATATCTGTGTGTGCCCTGCTGTGACAGAGCGGGTATATCTGTGTGTGCCCTGCTGTGACAGAGCGGGTATATCTGTGTGTGCCCTGCTGTGACAGAGCGGGTATATCTGTGTGTGCCGTGCTGTGACAGAGCGGGTATATCTGTGTGTGCCCTGCTGTGACAGAGAGGGTATATCTGTGTGTGCCCTTCTGTGACAGAGCGGGTATATCTGTGTGTGCCGTGCTGTGACAGAGCGGGTATATCTGTGCGTGCCCTGCTGTGACAGAGCGGGTATATCTGTGTGTGCCGTGCTGTGACAGAGCGGGTATATCTGTGTGTGCCGTGCTGTGACAGAGCGGGTATATCTGTGTGTGCCGTGCTGTGACAGAGCAGGTATATCTGTGTGTGCCGTGCTGTGACAGAGCGGGTATATCTGTGTGTGCCCTGCTGTGACAGAGCGGGTATATCTGTGTGTGCCGTGCTGTGACAGAGCAGGTATATCTGTGTGTGCCGTGCTGTGACAGAGCGGGTATATCTGTGTGTACCGTGCTGTGACAGAGCGGGTATATCTGTGTGTGCCGTGCTGTGACAGAGCGGGTATATCTGTGTGTACCGTGCTGTGACAGAGCGGGTATATCTGTGTGTGCCGTGCTGTGACAGAGCGGGTATATCTGTGCGTGCCGTGCTGTGACAGAGCGAGTATATCTGTGTGTGCCGTGCTGTGACAGAGCGGGTATATCTGTGTGTGCCGTGCTGTGACAGAGCGGGTATATCTGTGCGTGCCGTGCTGTGACAGAGCGGGTATATCTGTGTGTGCCCTTCTGTGACAGAGCGGGTATATCTGTGTGTGCCCTTCTGTGACAGAGCGGGTATATCTGTGTGTGCCGTGCTGTGACAGAGCGGGTATATCTGTGCGTGCCCTGCTGTGACAGAGCGGGTATATCTGTGTGTGCCGTGCTGTGACAGAGCGGGTATATTTGTGTGTGCCGTGCTGTGACAGAGCGGGTATACCTGTGTGTGCCCTGCTGTGACAGAGCGGGTATATCTGTGCGTGCCGTGCTGTGACAGAGCGGGTATATCTGTGTGTGCCGTGCTGTGACAGAGCGGGTATATCTGTGCGTGCCCTGCTGTGACAGAGCGGGTATATCTGTGCGTGCCCTGCTGTGACAGAGCGGGTATATCTGTGCGTGCCCTGCTGTGACAGAGCGGGTATATCTGTGTGTGCCGTGCTGTGACAGAGCGGGTATATATGTGTGTGCCGTGCTGTGACAGAGCGGGTATATCTGTGTGTACCGTGCTGTGACAGAGCGGGTATATCTGTGTGTGCCCTGCTGTGACAGAGCGGGTATATCTGTGTGTGCCCTGCTGTGACAGAGCGGGTATATCTGTGTGTGCCGTCCTGTGACAGAGCGGGTATATCTGTGTGTGCCGTGCTGTGACAGAGCGGGTATATCTGTGCGTGCCCTGCTGTGACAGAGCGGGTATATCTGTGTGTGCCCTGCTGTGACAGAGCGGGTATATCTGTGTGTGCCGTGCTGTGACAGAGCGGGTATATCTGTGTGTGCCGTGCTGTGACAGAGCGGGTATATCTGTGCGTGCCCTGCTGTGACAGATCGGGTATATCTGTGTGTGCCGTGCTGTGACAGAGCGGGTATATCTGTGTGTGCCCTGCTGTGACAGAGCGGGTATATCTGTGTGTACCGTGCTGTGACAGAGCGGGTATATCTGTGTGTGCCCTGCTGTGACAGAGCGGGTATATCTGTGTGTACCGTGCTGTGACAGAGCGGGTATATCTGTGTGTACCGTGCTGTGACAGAGCGGGTATATATGTGTGTGCCGTGCTGTGACAGAGCGGGTATATCTGTGTGTGCCCTGCTGTGACAGAGCGAGTATATCTGTGTGTGCCCTGCTGTGACAGAGCGGGTATATCTGTGTGTACCGTGCTGTGACAGAGCGGGTATATCTGTGTGTGCCCTGCTGTGACAGAGCGGGTATATCTGTGTGTGCCGTGCTGTGACAGAGCGGGTATATCTGTGTGTGCCCTGCTGTGACAGAGCGGGTATATCTGTGTGTGCCCTGCTGTGACAGAGCTGGTATATCTGTGTGTGCCCTGCTGTGACAGAGCGGGTATATCTGTGTGTGCCGTGCTGTGACAGAGCTGGTATATCTGTGTGTGCCCTGCTGTGACAGAGCGGGTATATCTGTGTGTGCCCTGCTGTGACAAAGCGGGTATATCTGTGTGTGCCGTGCTGTGACAGAGCGGGTATATCTGTGTGGGCCCTGCTGTGACAGAGCGGGTATATCTGTGCGTGCCGTGCTGTGACAGAGCGGGTATATCTGTGTGTGCCGTGCTGTGACAGAGCGGGTATATCTGTGTGTGCCGTGCTGTGACAGAGCGGGTATATCTGTGTGTGCCGTGCTGTGACAGAGTGAGTATATCTGTGTGTGCCCTGCTGTGACAGAGCGGGTATATCTGTGTGTGCCCTGCTGTGACAGAGCGGGTATATCTGTGTGCGCCGTGCTGTGACAGAGCGAGTATATCTGTGTGTGCCGTGCTGTGACAGAGCGAGTATATCTGTGTGTGCAGTGCTGTGACAGAGTGGGTATATCTGGGTGTGCAGTGCTGTGACAGAGCGAGTATATCTGTGTGTGCAGTGCTGTGACAGAGCGGGTATATCTGTGTGTGCCGTGCTGTGACAGAGCGGGTATATCTGTGTGTGCCCTGCTGTGACAGAGCGGGTATATCTGTGTGTGCCCTGCTGTGACAGAGCGGGTATATCTGTGTGTGCCCTGCTGTGACAGAGCGGGTATATCTGTGTGTGCCCTGCTGTGACAGAGCGAGTATATCTGTGTGTGCAGTGCTGTGACAGAGCGGGTATATCTGTGTGTGCCGTGCTGTGACAGAGTGAGTATATCTGTGTGTGCCCTGCTGTGACAGAGCGGGTATATCTGTGTGTGCCCTGCTGTGACAGAGCGGGTATATCTGTGTGCGCCGTGCTGTGACAGAGCGGGTATATCTGTGTGTGCAGTGCTGTGACAGAGCGAGTATATCTGTGTGTGCAGTGCTGTGACAGAGCGGGTATATCTGTGTGTGCCGTGCAGTGACAGAGCGGGTATATCTGTGTGTGCCCTGCTGTGACAGAGCGGGTATATCTGTGTGTATAGTGCAGTGACAGAGCGGGTATATCTGTGTGTATAGTGCAGTGACAGAGCGGGTATATCTGTGTGTACCGTGCTGTGACAGAGCGGGTATATCTGTGTGTATAGTGCAGTGACAGAGCGGGTATATCTGTGTGTACCGTGCTGTGACAGAGCGGGTATATCTGTGTGTGCCGTGCTGTGACAGAGCTGGTATATCTGTGTGTGCCCTGCTGTGACAGAGCGGGTATATCTGTGTGTATAGTGCAGTGACAGAGCGGGTATATCTGTGTGTACCGTGCTGTGACAGAGCGGGTATATCTGTGTGTGCCCTTCTGTGACAGAGCGGGTATATCTGTGTGTGCCGTGCTGTGACAGAGCGGGTATATCTGTGTGTGCCCTGCTGTGACAGAGCGAGTATATCTGTGTGTACCGTGCTGTGACAGAGCGGGTATATCTGTGTGTGCCCTGCTGTGACAGAGCGGGTATATCTGTGTGTATAGTGCAGTGACAGAGCGGGTATATCTGTGTGTACCGTGCTGTGACAGAGCGGGTATATCTGTGTGTGCCCTGCTGTGACAGAGCGGGTATATCTGTGTGTGCCGTGCTGTGACAGAGCGGGTATATCTGTGTGTGCCGTGCTGTGACAGAGCGGGTATATCTGTGTGTGCCCTGCTGTGACAGAGCGGGTATATCTGTGTGTACCGTGCTGTGACAGAGCGGGTATATCTGTGTGTGCCGTGCTGTGACAGAGCGGGTATATCTGTGCGTGCCCTGCTGTGACAGAGCGGGTATATCTGTGTGTGCCGTGCTGTGACAGAGCGGGTATATCTGTGTGTGCCCTGCTGTGACAGAGCGGGTATATCTGTGTGTACCGTGCTGTGACAGAGCGGGTATATCTGTGTGTGCCCTGCTGTGACAGAGCGGGTATATCTGTGTGTACCGTGCTGTGACAGAGCGGGTATATCTGTGTGTACCGTGCTGTGACAGAGCGGGTATATATGTGTGTGCCGTGCTGTGACAGAGCGGGTATATCTGTGTGTACCGTGCTGTGACAGAGCGGGTATATCTGTGTGTGCCCTGCTGTGACAGAGCGAGTATATCTGTGTGTGCCCTGCTGTGACAGAGCGGGTATATCTGTGTGTGCCGTGCTGTGACAGAGCGGGTATATCTGTGTGTGCCCTGCTGTGACAGAGCGGGTATATCTGTGTGTGCCGTGCTGTGACAGAGCGAGTATATCTGTGCGTGCCGTGCTGTGACAGAGCGGGTATATCTGTGTGTGCCGTGCTGTGACAGAGCGGGTATATCTGTGTGTGCCGTGCTGTGACAGAGCGGGTATATCTGTGTGTGCCCTGCTGTGACAGAGCGGGTATATCTGTGTGTGCCGTGCTGTGACAGAGCGGGTATATCTGTGTGTGCCGTGCTGTGACAGAGCTGGTATATCTGTGTGTGCCCTGCTGTGACAGAGCGGGTATATCTGTGTGTGCCGTGCTGTGACAGAGCGAGTATATCTGTGCGTGCCGTGCTGTGACAGAGCGAGTATATCTGTGTGTGCCGTGCTGTGACAGACCGGGTATATCTGTGTGCGCCGTGCTGTGACAGAGCGGGTATATCTGTGTGTGCCCTGCTGTGACAGAGCTGGTATATCTGTGTGTGCCCTGCTGTGACAGAGCGGGTATATCTGTGTGTGCCCTGCTGTGACAGACCGGGTATATCTGTGTGTGCCCTGCTGTGACAGAGCTGGTATATCTGTGTGTGCCGTGCTGTGACAGAGCGGGTATATCTGTGCGTGCCGTGCTGTGACAGAGCGGGTATATCTGTGCGTGCCGTGCTGTGACAGAGCGGGTATATCTGTGTGTGCCGTGCTGTGACAGAGCGGGTATATCTGTGTGTGCCGTGCTGTGAGAGAGCGGGTATATCTGTGTGTGCCGTGCTGTGACAGAGCGGGTATATCTGTGTGTGCCCTGCTGTGACAGAGCGAGTATATCTGTGTGTGCCGTGCTGTGACAGAGCGGGTATATCTGTGTGTGCCGTGCTGTGACAGAGCGGGTATATCTGTGTGTGCCGTGCTGTGACAGAGCGGGTATATCTGTGCGTGCCGTGCTGTGACAGAGCGGGTATATCTGTGTGTGCCGTGCTGTGACAGAGCGGGTATATCAGTGTGTGCCGTGCTGTGACAGAGCGGGTATATCTGTGTGTACCGTGCTGTGACAGAGCGGGTATATCTGTGTGTACCGTGCTGTGACAGAGCGGGTATATCTGTGTGCGCCCTGCTGTGACAGAGCGGGTATATCTGTGTGTGCCGTGCTGTGACAGAGCTGGTATATCTGTGTGTGCCGTGCTGTGACAGAGCGGGTATATCAGTGTGTGCCGTGCTGTGACAGAGCGGGTATATCTGTGTGTACCGTGCTGTGACAGAGCGGGTATATCTGTGTGTGCCGTGCTGTGACAGAGCGGGTATATCTGTGTGTGCCGTGCTGTGACAGAGCGGGTATATCTGTGTGTGCCGTGCTGTGACAGAGCGGGTATATCTGTGTGTGCCCTGCTGTTACGGAGCGTGTATATCTGTGTGTGCCCTGCTGTGACAGAGCGAGTATATCTGTGTGTGCCGTGCTGTGACAGAGCGGGTATATCTGTGTGTGCCGTGCTGTGACAGAGCGAGTATATCTGTGTGTGCCGTGCTGTGAGAGAGCGGGTATATCTGTGTGTGCCGTGCTGTGACAGAGCGGGTATATCTGTGTGTGCCGTGCTGTGACAGAGCGGGTATATCTGTGTGTGCCGTGCTGTGACAGAGCGGGTATATCTGTGCGTGCCGTGCTGTGACAGAGCGGGTATATCTGTGTGTGCCGTGCTGTGACAGAGCGGGTATATCAGTGTGTGCCGTGCTGTGACAGAGCGGGTATATCTGTGTGTACCGTGCTGTGACAGAGCGGGTATATCAGTGTGTGCCGTGCTGTGACAGAGCGGGTATATCTGTGTGTACCGTGCTGTGACAGAGCGGGTATATCTGTGTGCGCCCTGCTGTGACAGAGCGGGTATATCTGTGTGTGCCGTGCTGTGACAGAGCTGGTATATCTGTGTGTGCCGTGCTGTGACAGAGCGGGTATATCAGTGTGTGCCGTGCTGTGACAGAGCGGGTATATCTGTGTGTACCGTGCTGTGACAGAGCGGGTATATCTGTGTGTGCCGTGCTGTGACAGAGCGGGTATATCTGTGTGTGCCGTGCTGTGACAGAGCGGGTATATCTGTGTGTGCCGTGCTGTGACAGAGCGGGTATATCTGTGTGTGCCCTGCTGTTACGGAGCGTGTATATCTGTGTGTGCCGTGCTGTGACAGAGCGGGTATATCTGTGTGTGCCGTGCTGTGACAGAGCGGGTATATCTGTGTGTACCGTGCTGTGACAGAGCGGGTATATCTGTGTGTGCCGTGCTGTGACAGAGCGGGTATATCTGTGTGTGCCGTGCTGTGGCAGAGCGGGTATATCTGTGCGTGCCGTGCTGTGACAGAGCGGGTATATCTGTGTGTGCCGTGCTGTGACAGAGCAGGTATATCTGTGTGTACCGTGCTGTGACAGAGCGGGTATATCAGTGTGTGCCGTGCTGTGACAGAGCGGGTATATCTGTGTGTGCCGTGCTGTGACAGAGCTGGTATATCTGTGTGTGCCGTGCTGTGACAGAGCGGGTATATCTGTGTGTGCCGTGCTGTGACAGAGCGGGTATATCTGTGTGTGCCCTGCTGTGACAGAGCGGGTATATCTGTGTGTGCCCTGCTGTTACGGAGCGTGTATATCTGTGTGTGCCCTGCTGTGACAACGCGGGTATATCTGTGTGTACTGTGCTGTGACAGAGCGGGTATATCTGTGTGTATAGTGCAGTGACAGAGCGGGTATATCTGTGTGTACCGTGCTGTGACAGAGCGGGTATATCTGTGTGTGCCCTTCTGTGACAGAGCGGGTATATCTGTGTGTGCCGTGCTGTGACAGAGCGGGTATATCTGTGTGTGCCCTGCTGTGACAGAGCGAGTATATCTGTGTGTACCGTGCTGTGACAGAGCGGGTATATCTGTGTTTGCCCTGCTGTGACAGAGCGGGTATATCTGTGTGTGCCCTGCTGTGACAGAGCGGGTATATCTGTGTGTGCCGTGCTGTGACAGAGCGGGTATATCTGTGTGTGCCCTGCTGTGACAGAGCGGGTATATCTGTGTGTACCGTGCTGTGACAGAGCGGGTATATCTGTGTGTGCCGTGCTGTGACAGAGCGGGTATATCTGTGCGTGCCCTGCTGTGACAGAGCGGGTATATCTGTGTGTGCCCTGCTGTGACAGAGCGGGTATATCTGTGTGTGCCGTGCTGTGACAGAGCGGGTATATCTGTGTGTGCCCTGCTGTGACAGAGCGGGTATATCTGTGTGTGCCCTGCTGTGACAGAGCGGGTATATCTGTGTGTACCGTGCTGTGACAGAGCGGGTATATCTGTGTGTACCGTGCTGTGACAGAGCGGGTATATCTGTGTGTGCCCTGCTGTGACAGAGCGGGTATATCTGTGTGTGCCGTGCTGTGACAGAGCGGGTATATCTGTGTGTGCCCTGCTGTGACAGAGCGGGTATATCTGTGTGTGCCCTGCTGTGACAGAGCGGGTATATCTGTGTGTGCCCTGCTGTGACAGAGCGGGTATATCTGTGTGTGCCGTGCTGTGACAGAGCGGGTATATCTGTGTGTGCCGTGCTGTGACAGAGCGGGTATATCTGTGTGTGCCCTGCTGTGACAGAGCGGGTATATCTGTGTGTGCCGTGCTGTGACAGAGCGGGTATATCTGTGTGTGCCCTGCTGTGACAGAGCGGGTATATCTGTGTGTGCCGTGCTGTGACAGAGCGGGTATATCTGTGTGTGCCGTGCTGTGACAGAGCGGGTATATCTGTGTGTGCCGTGCTGTGACAGAGCGAGTATATCTGTGTGTGCCGTGCTGTGACAGAGCGGGTATATCTGTGCGTGCCGTGCTGTGACAGAGCGGGTATATCTGTGTGTACCGTGCTGTGACAGAGCGGGTATATCTGTGTGTGCCGTGCTGTGACAGAGCGGGTATATCTGTGTGTGCCGTGCTGTGACAGAGCGGGTATATCTGTGTGTGCCGTGCTGTGACAGAGCGGGTATATCTGTGTGTGCCCTGCTGTTACGGAGCGGGTATATCTGTGTGTAACGTGCTGTGACAGAGCGGGTATATCTGTGTGTGCCGTGCTGTGACAGAGCGGGTATATCTGTGTGTGCCGTGCTGTGGCAGAGCGGGTATATCTGTGCGTGCCGTGCTGTGACAGAGCGGGTATATCTGTGTGTGCCGTGCTGTGACAGAGCGGGTATATCTGTGTGTACCGTGCTGTGACAGAGCGGGTATATCAGTGTGTGCCGTGCTGTGACAGAGCGGGTATATCTGTGTGTGCCGTGCTGTGACAGAGCTGGTATATCTGTGTGTGCCGTGCTGTGACAGAGCGGGTATATCTGTGTGTGCCGTGCTGTGACAGAGCGGGTATATCTGTGTGTGCCCTGCTGTGACAGAGCGGGTATATCTGTGTGTGCCCTGCTGTTACGGAGCGTGTATATCTGTGTGTGCCCTGCTGTGACAACGCGGGTATATCTGTGTGTACTGTGCTGTGACAGAGCGGGTATATCAGTGTGTACCGTGCTGTGACAGAGCTGGTATATCTGTGTGTGCCGTGCTGTGACAGAGCGGGTATATCTGTGTGTGCCGTGCTGTGACAGAGCGGGTATATCTGTGTGTGCCGTGCTGTGACAGAGCGGGTATATCTGTGTGTGCCGTGCTGTGACAGAGCGGGTATATCTGTGTGTGCCCTGCTGTGACAGAGCGGGTATATCTGTGTGTGCCGTGCTGTGACAGAGCGGGTATATCTGTGTGTGCCGTGCTGTGACAGAGCGGGTATATCTGTGTGTACCGTGCTGTGACAGAACGGGTATATCTGTGTGTACCGTGCTGTGACAGAGCGGGTATATCTGTGTGTACCGTGCTGTGACAGAGCGGGTATATCTGTGTGTGCCGTGCTGTGACAGAGCGGGTATATCTGTGTGTACCGTGCTGTGACAGAGCGGGTATATCTGTGTGTGCCGTGCTGTGACAGAGCGGGTATATCTGTGTGTACCGTGCTGTGACAGAGCGGGTATATCTGTGTGTGCCCTGCTGTGACAGAGCGGGTATATCTGGGTGTACCGTGCTGTGACAGAGCGGGTATATCTGTGTGTGCCGTGCTGTGACAGAGCGGGTATATCTGTGTGTACCGTGCTGTGACAGAGCGGGTATATCTGTGTGTACCGTGCTGTGACAGAGCGGGTATATCTGTGTGTGCCCTGCTGTTACGGAGCGTGTATATCTGTGTGTGCCGTGCTGTGACAGAGCGGGTATATCTGTGTGTGCCGTGCTGTGACAGAGCGGGTATATCTGTGCGTGCCGTGCTGTGACAGAGCGGGTATATCTGTGCGTGCCGTGCTGTGACAGAGCGGGTATATCTGTGCGTGCCGTGCTGTGACAGAGCGGGTATATCTGTGTGTGCCCTGCTGTGACAGAGCGGGTATATCTGTGTGTGCCGTGCTGTGACAGAGCGGGTATATCTGTGCGTACCCTGCTATGACAGAGCGGGTATATCTGTGTGTGCCGTGCTGTGACAGAGCGGGTACATCTGTGTGTGCCGTGCTGTGACAGAGCGGGTATATCTGTGTGTGCCGTGCTGTGACAGAGCGGGTATATCTGTGTGTGCCCTGCTGTGACAGAGCGGGTATATCTGTGTGTGCCGTGCTGTGACAGAGCGGGTATATCTGTGTGTGCCCTGCTGTGACAGAGCGGGTATATCTGTGTGTGCCGTGCTGTGACAGAGCGGGTATATCTGTGTGTGCCGTGCTGTGACAGAGCGGGTATATCTGTGTGTGCCCTGCTGTGACAGAGCGGGTATATCTGTGTGTGCCGTGCTGTGACAGAGCGGGTATATCTGTGTGTGCCGTGCTGTGACAGAGCGGGTATATCTGTGTGTGCCGTGCTGTGACAGAGCGGGTATATCTGTGTGTGCCCTGCTGTGACAGAGCGGGTATATCTGTGTGTGCCGTGCTGTGACAGAGCGGGTATATCTGTGTGTGCCCTGCTGTTACGGAGCGGGTATATCTGTGTGTACCCTGCTGTGACAGAGCGGGTATATCTCTGTGTGCCCTGCTGTGACAGAGCGGGTATATCTGTGTGTGCCGTGCTGTGACAGAGCGGGTATATCTGTGTGTGCCCTGCTGTGACAGAGCGGGTATATCTGTGTGTGCCCTGCTGTGACAGAGCGGGTATATCTGTGTGTGCCGTGCTGTGACAGAGCGGGAATATCTGTGTGTGCCGTGCTGTGACAGAGCGGGTATATCTGTGCGTGCCGTGCTGTGACAGAGCGGGTATATCTGTGTGTGCCCTGCTGTGACAGAGCGTGTATATCTGTGTGTGCCCTGCTGTGACAGAGCGGGTATATCTGTGTGTACCGTGCTGTGACAGAGCGGGTATATCTGTGTGCGCCCTGCTGTGACAGAGCGGGTATATCTGTGTGTGCCCTGCTGTTACGTAGCGGGTATATCTATGTGTGCCGTGCTGTGACAGAGCGGGTATATCTGTGCGTGCCCTGCTGTTACGTAGCGGGTATATCTATGTGTGCCGTGCTGTGACAGAGCGGGTATATCTGTGTGTGCCGTGCTGTGACAGAGCGGGTATATCTGTGTGTGCCCTGCTGTGACAGAGTGAGTATATCTGTGCGTGCCGTGCTGTGACAGAGCGGGTATATCTGTGCGTGCCGTGCTGTGACAGAGCGGGTATATCTGTGTGTGCCCTGCTGCGACAGAGCGGGTATATCAGTGTGTGCCGTGCTGTGACAGAGCGGGTATATCTGTGTGTGCCCTGCTGTGACAGAGCGGGTATATCTGTGTGTACCGTGCTGTGACAGAGCGGGTATATCTGTGTGTGCCGTGCTGTGACAGAGCGGGTATATCTGTGTGTGCCGTGCTGTGACAGAGCGGGTATATCTGTGCGTGCCGTGCTGTGACAGAGCGGGTATATCTGTGTGTGCCCTGCTGTGACGGAGCGGGTATATCTGTGCGTGCCGTGCTGTGACAGAGCGGGTATATCTGTGTGTGCCCTGCTGTGACAGAGCGGGTATATCTGTGTGTGCCGTGCTGTGACAGAGCGGGTATATCTGTGTGTACCGTGCTGTGACAGAGCGGGTATATCTGTGTGTGCCGTGCTGTGACAGAGCGGGTATATCTGTGTGTGCCCTGCTGTGACAGAGCGGGTATATCTGTGTGTGCCGTGCTGTGACAGAGCGAGTATATCTGTGTGTGCCGTGCTGTGACAGAGCGGGTATATCTGTGTGTGCCGTGCTGTGACAGAGCGGGTATATCTGTGTGTGCCCTGCTGTGACAGAGTGAGTATATCTGTGTGTGCCGTGCTGTGACAGAGCGGGTATATCTGTGTGTGCCGTGCTGTGACAGAGCGGGTATATCTGTGTGTGCCCTGCTGTGACAGAGTGAGTATATCTGTGCGTGCCGTGCTGTGACAGAGCGGGTATATCTGTGTGTGCCGTGCTGTGACAGAGCGGGTATATCTGTGTGTGCCGTGCTGTGACAGAGCGAGTATATCTGTGTGTGCCGTGCTGTGACAGAGCGGGTATATCTGTGTGTGCCCTGCTGTGACAGAGCGGGTATATCTGTGTGTGCCCTGCTGTGACAGAGTGAGTATATCTGTGTGTGCCGTGCTGTGACAGAGCGGGTATATCTGTGTGTGCCGTGCTGTGACAGAGCGGGTATATCTGTGTGTGCCGTGCTGTGACAGAGCGGGTATATCTGTGTGTGCCGTGCTGTGACAGAGCGGGTATATCGGTGTGTGCCCTGCTGTGACAGAGCGGGTATATCTGTGTGTACCGTGCTGTGACAGAGCGGGTATATCTGTGTGTGCCCTGCTGTGACAGAGTGAGTATATCTGTGTGTGCCCTGCTGTGACAGAGCGGGTATATCTGTGTGCGCCGTGCTGTGACAGAGCGGGTATATCTGTGTGTGCCCTGCTGTGACAGAGTGAGTATATCTGTGTGTGCCGTGCTGTGACAGAGCGGGTATATCTGTGTGTGCCGTGCTGTGACAGAGCGGGTATATCTGTGTGTGCCGTGCTGTGACAGAGCGGGTATATCTGTGTGTGCCGTGCTGTGACAGAGCGGGTATATCTGTGTGTGCCCTGCTGTGACAGAGCGGGTATATCTGTGTGTGCCGTGCTGTGACAGAGCGGGTATATCTGTGTGTGCCGTCCTGTGACAGAGCGGGTATATCTGTGTGTGCCCTGCTGTGACAGAGCGGGTATATCTGTGTGTGCCCTGCTGTGACAGAGCAGGTAAATCTGTGTGTGCCCTGCTGTGACAGAGCGGGTATATCTGTGTGTGCCGTGCTGTGACAGAGCGGGTATATCTGTGTGTGCCGTGCTGTGACAGAGCGGGTATATCTGTGTGTGCCGTGCTGTGACAGAGCGGGTATATCTGTGTGTGCCGTGCTGTGACAGAGCGGGTATATCTGTGTGTGCCGTCCTGTGACAGAGCGGGTATATCTGTGTGTGCCCTGCTGTGACAGAGCGGGTATATCTGTGTGTGCCCTGCTGTGACAGAGCAGGTATATCTGTGTGTGCCGTCCTGTGACAGAGCGGGTATATCTGTGTGTACCGTGCTGTGACAGAGCGGGTATATCTGTGTGTGCCCTGCTGTGACAGAGCGGGTATATCTGTGTGTGCCCTGCTGTGACAGAGCAGGTATATCTGTGTGTGCCGTCCTGTGACAGAGCGGGTATATCTGTGTGTGCCGTCCTGTGACAGAGCGGGTATATCTGTGTGTGCCCTGCTATGACAGAGCGGGTATATCTGTGTGTGCCCTGCTGTGACAGAGCAGGTATATCTGTGTGTGCCGTGCTGTGACAGAGCGGGCATATCTGTGTGTGCCCTGCTGTGACAGAGCGGGTATATCTGTGTGTGCCCTGCTGTGACAGAGCGGGTATATCTGTGCGCGCCGTGCTGTGACAGAGCGGGTATATCTGTGTGTGCCGTGCTGTGACAGAGCGGGTATATCTGTGTGTGCCGTGCTGTGACAGAGCGGGTATATCTGTGTGTGCCGTCCTGTGACAGAGCGGGTATATCTGTGTGTGCCCTGCTGTGACAGAGCGGGTATATCTGTGTGTGCCCTGCTGTGACAGAGCAGGTATATCTGTGTGTGCCGTCCTGTGACAGAGCGGGTATATCTGTGTGTGCCGTCCTGTGACAGAGCGGGTATATCTGTGTGTGCCCTGCTGTGACAGAGCGGGTATATCTGTGTGTGCCCTGCTGTGACAGAGCAGGTATATCTGTGTGTGCCCTGCTGTGACAGAGCGGGTATATCTGTGTGTACCGTGCTGTGACAGAGCGGGTATATCTGTGTGTGCCGTGCTGTGACAGAGCGGGTATATCTGTGTGTGCCGTGCTGTGACAGAGCGGGTATATCTGTGTGTGCCCTGCTGTGACACAGCGGGTATATCTGTGTGTGCCCTGCTGTGACAGAGCGGGTATATCTGTGTGTACCGTGCTGTGACAGAGCGGGTATATCTGTGTGTGCCGTGCTGTGACAGAGCGGGTATATCTGTGTGTGCCGTGCTGTGACAGAGCGGGTATATCTGTGTGTGCCCTGCTGTGACAGAGCGGGTATATCTGTGTGTACCGTGCTGTGACAGAGCGGGTATATCTGTGTGTGCCCTGCTGTGACAGAGCGGGTATATCTGTGTGTACCGTGCTGTGACAGAGCGGGTATATCTGTGTGTACCGTGCTGTGACAGAGCGGGTATATCTGTGTGTGCCCTGCTGTGACAGAGCGGGTATATCTGTGTGTACCGTGCTGTGACAGAGCGGGTATATCTGTGTGTGCCGTGCTGTGACAGAGCGGGTATATCTGTGTGTGCCCTGCTGTGACAGAGCGGGTATATCTGTGTGTACCCTGCTGTGACAGGGCGGGTATATCTGTGTGTACCCTGCTGTGACAGAGCGAGTATATCTGTGTGTGCCCTGCTGTGACAGAGCGGGTATATCTGTGTGTGCCGTCCTGTGACAGAGCGGGTATATCTGTGTGTGCCGTGCTGTGACAGAGCGGGTATATCTGTGTGTGCCCTGCTGTGACAGAGCGGGTATATCTGTGTGTGCCGTGCTGTGGCAGAGCGGGTATATCTGTGTGTCCCGTGCTGTGACAGAGCGGGTATATCTGTGTGTGCCCTGCTGTGACAGAGCGAGTATATCTGTGTGTGCCCTGCTGTGACAGAGCGGGTATATCTGTGTGTGCCGTGCTGTGACAGAGCGGGTATATCTGTGTGTGCCGTGCTGTGACAGAGCGGGTATATCTGTGTGTGCCCTGCTGTGACAGAGCGGGTATATCTGTGTGTGCCGTGCTGTGACAGAGCGAGTATATCTGTGCGTGCCGTGCTGTGACAGAGCGGGTATATCTGTGTGTGCCCTGCTGTGACAGAGCGGGTATATCTGTGTGTGCCGTCCTGTGACAGAGCGGGTATATCTGTGTGTGCCGTCCTGTGACAGAGCGGGTATATCTGTGTGTGCCCTGCTGTGACAGAGCGGGTATATCTGTGTGTGCCCTGCTGTGACAGAGCGGGTATATCTGTGTGTGCCCTGCTGTGACAGAGCGGGTATATCTGTGTGTGCCCTGCTGTGACAGAGCGGGTATATCTGTGCGTGCCGTGCTGTGACAGAGCGGGTATATCTGTGTGTGCCCTGCTGTGGCAGAGCGAGTATATCTGTGTGCGCCGTGCTGTGACAGATCGGGTATATCTGTGTGTACCGTGCTGTGACAGAGCGGGTATATCTGTGTGTGCCGTGCTGTGACAGAGCGGGTATATCTGTGTGTGCAGTGCTGTGACAGAGCGAGTATATCTGTGTGTGCCGTGCTGTGACAGAGCGAGTATATCTGTGTGTGCCCTGCTGTGACAGAGCGAGTATATCTGTGTGCGCCATGCTGTGACAGAGCGGGTATATCTGTGTGTGCCGTGCTGTGGCAGAGCGAGTATATCTGTGTGCGCCGTGCTGTGACGGAGCGGGTATATCTGTGTGTACCGTGCTGTGACAGAGCGGGTATATCTGTGCGTGCCGTGCTGTGACAGAGCGGGTATATCTGTGCGTGCCGTGCTGTGACAGAGCGGGTATATCTGTGTGTGCCCTGCTGTGGCAGAGCGAGTATATCTGTGTGCGCCGTGCTGTGACAGATCGGGTATATCTGTGTGTACCGTGCTGTGACAGAGCGGGTATATCTGTGTGTGCCGTGCTGTGACAGAGCGGGTATATCTGTGTGTGCAGTGCTGTGACAGAGCGAGTATATCTGTGTGTGCCGTGCTGTGACAGAGCGAGTATATCTGTGTGTGCCCTGCTGTGACAGAGCGAGTATATCTGTGTGCGCCATGCTGTGACAGAGCGGGTATATCTGTGTGTGCCGTGCTGTGGCAGAGCGAGTATATCTGTGTGCGCCGTGCTGTGACGGAGCGGGTATATCTGTGTGTACCGTGCTGTGACAGAGCGGGTATATCTGTGTGTGCCCTGCTGTGACAGAGCGGGTATATCTGTGTGTGCCCTGCTGTTACGGAGCGGGTATATCTGTGTGTAACGTGCTGTGACAGAGCGGGTATATCTGTGTGTGCCGTGCTGTGACAGAGCGGGTATATCTGTGTGTGCCGTGCTGTGGCAGAGCGGGTATATCTGTGCGTGCCGTGCTGTGACAGAGCGGGTATATCTGTGTGTGCCGTGCTGTGACAGAGCGGGTATATCTGTGTGTACCGTGCTGTGACAGAGCGGGTATATCAGTGTGTGCCGTGCTGTGACAGAGCGGGTATATCTGTGTGTGCCGTGCTGTGACAGAGCTGGTATATCTGTGTGTGCCGTGCTGTGACAGAGCGGGTATATCTGTGTGTGCCGTGCTGTGACAGAGCGGGTATATCTGTGTGTGCCCTGCTGTGACAGAGCGGGTATATCTGTGTGTGCCCTGCTGTTACGGAGCGTGTATATCTGTGTGTGCCCTGCTGTGACAACGCGGGTATATCTGTGTGTACTGTGCTGTGACAGAGCGGGTATATCAGTGTGTACCGTGCTGTGACAGAGCTGGTATATCTGTGTGTGCCGTGCTGTGACAGAGCGGGTATATCTGTGTGTGCCGTGCTGTGACAGAGCGGGTATATCTGTGTGTGCCGTGCTGTGACAGAGCGGGTATATCTGTGTGTGCCGTGCTGTGACAGAGCGGGTATATCTGTGTGTGCCCTGCTGTGACAGAGCGGGTATATCTGTGTGTGCCGTGCTGTGACAGAGCGGGTATATCTGTGTGTGCCGTGCTGTGACAGAGCGGGTATATCTGTGTGTACCGTGCTGTGACAGAACGGGTATATCTGTGTGTACCGTGCTGTGACAGAGCGGGTATATCTGTGTGTACCGTGCTGTGACAGAGCGGGTATATCTGTGTGTGCCGTGCTGTGACAGAGCGGGTATATCTGTGTGTACCGTGCTGTGACAGAGCGGGTATATCTGTGTGTGCCGTGCTGTGACAGAGCGGGTATATCTGTGTGTACCGTGCTGTGACAGAGCGGGTATATCTGTGTGTGCCCTGCTGTGACAGAGCGGGTATATCTGGGTGTACCGTGCTGTGACAGAGCGGGTATATCTGTGTGTGCCGTGCTGTGACAGAGCGGGTATATCTGTGTGTACCGTGCTGTGACAGAGCGGGTATATCTGTGTGTACCGTGCTGTGACAGAGCGGGTATATCTGTGTGTGCCCTGCTGTTACGGAGCGTGTATATCTGTGTGTGCCGTGCTGTGACAGAGCGGGTATATCTGTGTGTGCCGTGCTGTGACAGAGCGGGTATATCTGTGCGTGCCGTGCTGTGACAGAGCGGGTATATCTGTGCGTGCCGTGCTGTGACAGAGCGGGTATATCTGTGCGTGCCGTGCTGTGACAGAGCGGGTATATCTGTGTGTGCCCTGCTGTGACAGAGCGGGTATATCTGTGTGTGCCGTGCTGTGACAGAGCGGGTATATCTGTGCGTACCCTGCTATGACAGAGCGGGTATATCTGTGTGTGCCGTGCTGTGACAGAGCGGGTACATCTGTGTGTGCCGTGCTGTGACAGAGCGGGTATATCTGTGTGTGCCGTGCTGTGACAGAGCGGGTATATCTGTGTGTGCCCTGCTGTGACAGAGCGGGTATATCTGTGTGTGCCGTGCTGTGACAGAGCGGGTATATCTGTGTGTGCCCTGCTGTGACAGAGCGGGTATATCTGTGTGTGCCGTGCTGTGACAGAGCGGGTATATCTGTGTGTGCCGTGCTGTGACAGAGCGGGTATATCTGTGTGTGCCCTGCTGTGACAGAGCGGGTATATCTGTGTGTGCCGTGCTGTGACAGAGCGGGTATATCTGTGTGTGCCGTGCTGTGACAGAGCGGGTATATCTGTGTGTGCCGTGCTGTGACAGAGCGGGTATATCTGTGTGTGCCCTGCTGTGACAGAGCGGGTATATCTGTGTGTGCCGTGCTGTGACAGAGCGGGTATATCTGTGTGTGCCCTGCTGTTACGGAGCGGGTATATCTGTGTGTACCCTGCTGTGACAGAGCGGGTATATCTGTGTGTGCCCTGCTGTGACAGAGCGGGTATATCTGTGTGTGCCGTGCTGTGACAGAGCGGGTATATCTGTGTGTGCCCTGCTGTGACAGAGCGGGTATATCTGTGTGTGCCCTGCTGTGACAGAGCGGGTATATCTGTGTGTGCCGTGCTGTGACAGAGCGGGAATATCTGTGTGTGCCGTGCTGTGACAGAGCGGGTATATCTGTGCGTGCCGTGCTGTGACAGAGCGGGTATATCTGTGTGTGCCCTGCTGTGACAGAGCGTGTATATCTGTGTGTGCCCTGCTGTGACAGAGCGGGTATATCTGTGTGTACCGTGCTGTGACAGAGCGGGTATATCTGTGTGCGCCCTGCTGTGACAGAGCGGGTATATCTGTGTGTGCCCTGCTGTTACGTAGCGGGTATATCTATGTGTGCCGTGCTGTGACAGAGCGGGTATATCTGTGCGTGCCCTGCTGTTACGTAGCGGGTATATCTATGTGTGCCGTGCTGTGACAGAGCGGGTATATCTGTGTGTGCCGTGCTGTGACAGAGCGGGTATATCTGTGTGTGCCCTGCTGTGACAGAGTGAGTATATCTGTGCGTGCCGTGCTGTGACAGAGCGGGTATATCTGTGCGTGCCGTGCTGTGACAGAGCGGGTATATCTGTGTGTGCCCTGCTGCGACAGAGCGGGTATATCAGTGTGTGCCGTGCTGTGACAGAGCGGGTATATCTGTGTGTGCCCTGCTGTGACAGAGCGGGTATATCTGTGTGTACCGTGCTGTGACAGAGCGGGTATATCTGTGTGTGCCGTGCTGTGACAGAGCGGGTATATCTGTGTGTGCCGTGCTGTGACAGAGCGGGTATATCTGTGCGTGCCGTGCTGTGACAGAGCGGGTATATCTGTGTGTGCCCTGCTGTGACGGAGCGGGTATATCTGTGCGTGCCGTGCTGTGACAGAGCGGGTATATCTGTGTGTGCCCTGCTGTGACAGAGCGGGTATATCTGTGTGTGCCGTGCTGTGACAGAGCGGGTATATCTGTGTGTACCGTGCTGTGACAGAGCGGGTATATCTGTGTGTGCCGTGCTGTGACAGAGCGGGTATATCTGTGTGTGCCCTGCTGTGACAGAGCGGGTATATCTGTGTGTGCCGTGCTGTGACAGAGCGAGTATATCTGTGTGTGCCGTGCTGTGACAGAGCGGGTATATCTGTGTGTGCCGTGCTGTGACAGAGCGGGTATATCTGTGTGTGCCCTGCTGTGACAGAGTGAGTATATCTGTGTGTGCCGTGCTGTGACAGAGCGGGTATATCTGTGTGTGCCGTGCTGTGACAGAGCGGGTATATCTGTGTGTGCCCTGCTGTGACAGAGTGAGTATATCTGTGCGTGCCGTGCTGTGACAGAGCGGGTATATCTGTGTGTGCCGTGCTGTGACAGAGCGGGTATATCTGTGTGTGCCGTGCTGTGACAGAGCGAGTATATCTGTGTGTGCCGTGCTGTGACAGAGCGGGTATATCTGTGTGTGCCCTGCTGTGACAGAGCGGGTATATCTGTGTGTGCCCTGCTGTGACAGAGTGAGTATATCTGTGTGTGCCGTGCTGTGACAGAGCGGGTATATCTGTGTGTGCCGTGCTGTGACAGAGCGGGTATATCTGTGTGTGCCGTGCTGTGACAGAGCGGGTATATCTGTGTGTGCCGTGCTGTGACAGAGCGGGTATATCGGTGTGTGCCCTGCTGTGACAGAGCGGGTATATCTGTGTGTACCGTGCTGTGACAGAGCGGGTATATCTGTGTGTGCCCTGCTGTGACAGAGTGAGTATATCTGTGTGTGCCCTGCTGTGACAGAGCGGGTATATCTGTGTGCGCCGTGCTGTGACAGAGCGGGTATATCTGTGTGTGCCCTGCTGTGACAGAGTGAGTATATCTGTGTGTGCCGTGCTGTGACAGAGCGGGTATATCTGTGTGTGCCGTGCTGTGACAGAGCGGGTATATCTGTGTGTGCCGTGCTGTGACAGAGCGGGTATATCTGTGTGTGCCGTGCTGTGACAGAGCGGGTATATCTGTGTGTGCCCTGCTGTGACAGAGCGGGTATATCTGTGTGTGCCGTGCTGTGACAGAGCGGGTATATCTGTGTGTGCCGTCCTGTGACAGAGCGGGTATATCTGTGTGTGCCCTGCTGTGACAGAGCGGGTATATCTGTGTGTGCCCTGCTGTGACAGAGCAGGTAAATCTGTGTGTGCCCTGCTGTGACAGAGCGGGTATATCTGTGTGTGCCGTGCTGTGACAGAGCGGGTATATCTGTGTGTGCCGTGCTGTGACAGAGCGGGTATATCTGTGTGTGCCGTGCTGTGACAGAGCGGGTATATCTGTGTGTGCCGTGCTGTGACAGAGCGGGTATATCTGTGTGTGCCGTCCTGTGACAGAGCGGGTATATCTGTGTGTGCCCTGCTGTGACAGAGCGGGTATATCTGTGTGTGCCCTGCTGTGACAGAGCAGGTATATCTGTGTGTGCCGTCCTGTGACAGAGCGGGTATATCTGTGTGTACCGTGCTGTGACAGAGCGGGTATATCTGTGTGTGCCCTGCTGTGACAGAGCGGGTATATCTGTGTGTGCCCTGCTGTGACAGAGCAGGTATATCTGTGTGTGCCGTCCTGTGACAGAGCGGGTATATCTGTGTGTGCCGTCCTGTGACAGAGCGGGTATATCTGTGTGTGCCCTGCTATGACAGAGCGGGTATATCTGTGTGTGCCCTGCTGTGACAGAGCAGGTATATCTGTGTGTGCCGTGCTGTGACAGAGCGGGCATATCTGTGTGTGCCCTGCTGTGACAGAGCGGGTATATCTGTGTGTGCCCTGCTGTGACAGAGCGGGTATATCTGTGCGCGCCGTGCTGTGACAGAGCGGGTATATCTGTGTGTGCCGTGCTGTGACAGAGCGGGTATATCTGTGTGTGCCGTGCTGTGACAGAGCGGGTATATCTGTGTGTGCCGTCCTGTGACAGAGCGGGTATATCTGTGTGTGCCCTGCTGTGACAGAGCGGGTATATCTGTGTGTGCCCTGCTGTGACAGAGCAGGTATATCTGTGTGTGCCGTCCTGTGACAGAGCGGGTATATCTGTGTGTGCCGTCCTGTGACAGAGCGGGTATATCTGTGTGTGCCCTGCTGTGACAGAGCGGGTATATCTGTGTGTGCCCTGCTGTGACAGAGCAGGTATATCTGTGTGTGCCCTGCTGTGACAGAGCGGGTATATCTGTGTGTACCGTGCTGTGACAGAGCGGGTATATCTGTGTGTGCCGTGCTGTGACAGAGCGGGTATATCTGTGTGTGCCGTGCTGTGACAGAGCGGGTATATCTGTGTGTGCCCTGCTGTGACACAGCGGGTATATCTGTGTGTGCCCTGCTGTGACAGAGCGGGTATATCTGTGTGTACCGTGCTGTGACAGAGCGGGTATATCTGTGTGTGCCGTGCTGTGACAGAGCGGGTATATCTGTGTGTGCCGTGCTGTGACAGAGCGGGTATATCTGTGTGTGCCCTGCTGTGACAGAGCGGGTATATCTGTGTGTACCGTGCTGTGACAGAGCGGGTATATCTGTGTGTGCCCTGCTGTGACAGAGCGGGTATATCTGTGTGTACCGTGCTGTGACAGAGCGGGTATATCTGTGTGTACCGTGCTGTGACAGAGCGGGTATATCTGTGTGTGCCCTGCTGTGACAGAGCGGGTATATCTGTGTGTACCGTGCTGTGACAGAGCGGGTATATCTGTGTGTGCCGTGCTGTGACAGAGCGGGTATATCTGTGTGTGCCCTGCTGTGACAGAGCGGGTATATCTGTGTGTACCCTGCTGTGACAGGGCGGGTATATCTGTGTGTACCCTGCTGTGACAGAGCGAGTATATCTGTGTGTGCCCTGCTGTGACAGAGCGGGTATATCTGTGTGTGCCGTCCTGTGACAGAGCGGGTATATCTGTGTGTGCCGTGCTGTGACAGAGCGGGTATATCTGTGTGTGCCCTGCTGTGACAGAGCGGGTATATCTGTGTGTGCCGTGCTGTGGCAGAGCGGGTATATCTGTGTGTCCCGTGCTGTGACAGAGCGGGTATATCTGTGTGTGCCCTGCTGTGACAGAGCGAGTATATCTGTGTGTGCCCTGCTGTGACAGAGCGGGTATATCTGTGTGTGCCGTGCTGTGACAGAGCGGGTATATCTGTGTGTGCCGTGCTGTGACAGAGCGGGTATATCTGTGTGTGCCCTGCTGTGACAGAGCGGGTATATCTGTGTGTGCCGTGCTGTGACAGAGCGAGTATATCTGTGCGTGCCGTGCTGTGACAGAGCGGGTATATCTGTGTGTGCCCTGCTGTGACAGAGCGGGTATATCTGTGTGTGCCGTCCTGTGACAGAGCGGGTATATCTGTGTGTGCCGTCCTGTGACAGAGCGGGTATATCTGTGTGTGCCCTGCTGTGACAGAGCGGGTATATCTGTGTGTGCCCTGCTGTGACAGAGCGGGTATATCTGTGTGTGCCCTGCTGTGACAGAGCGGGTATATCTGTGTGTGCCCTGCTGTGACAGAGCGGGTATATCTGTGCGTGCCGTGCTGTGACAGAGCGGGTATATCTGTGTGTGCCCTGCTGTGGCAGAGCGAGTATATCTGTGTGCGCCGTGCTGTGACAGATCGGGTATATCTGTGTGTACCGTGCTGTGACAGAGCGGGTATATCTGTGTGTGCCGTGCTGTGACAGAGCGGGTATATCTGTGTGTGCAGTGCTGTGACAGAGCGAGTATATCTGTGTGTGCCGTGCTGTGACAGAGCGAGTATATCTGTGTGTGCCCTGCTGTGACAGAGCGAGTATATCTGTGTGCGCCATGCTGTGACAGAGCGGGTATATCTGTGTGTGCCGTGCTGTGGCAGAGCGAGTATATCTGTGTGCGCCGTGCTGTGACGGAGCGGGTATATCTGTGTGTACCGTGCTGTGACAGAGCGGGTATATCTGTGCGTGCCGTGCTGTGACAGAGCGGGTATATCTGTGCGTGCCGTGCTGTGACAGAGCGGGTATATCTGTGTGTGCCCTGCTGTGGCAGAGCGAGTATATCTGTGTGCGCCGTGCTGTGACAGATCGGGTATATCTGTGTGTACCGTGCTGTGACAGAGCGGGTATATCTGTGTGTGCCGTGCTGTGACAGAGCGGGTATATCTGTGTGTGCAGTGCTGTGACAGAGCGAGTATATCTGTGTGTGCCGTGCTGTGACAGAGCGAGTATATCTGTGTGTGCCCTGCTGTGACAGAGCGAGTATATCTGTGTGCGCCATGCTGTGACAGAGCGGGTATATCTGTGTGTGCCGTGCTGTGGCAGAGCGAGTATATCTGTGTGCGCCGTGCTGTGACGGAGCGGGTATATCTGTGTGTACCGTGCTGTGACAGAGCGGGTATATCTGTGTGTGCCCTGCTGTGACAGAGCGGGTATATCTGTGTGTGCCGTGCTGTGACAGAGTGAGTATATCTGTGTGCGCCGTGCTGTGACGGAGCGGGTATATCTGTGTGTGCCGTGCTGTGACAGAGCGGGTATATCTGTGTGTGCCGTGCTGTGACAGAGCGGGTATATCTGTGTGTGCCGTGCTGTGACAGAGCGGGTATATCTGTGTGCGCCGTGCTGTGACGGAGCGGGTATATCTGTGTGTGCCGTGCTGTGACAGATTGAGTATATCTGTGTGTGCCCTGCTGTGGCAGAGCGGGTATATCTGTGTGTACCATGCTGTGGCAGAGCGAGTATATCTGTGTGCGCCGTGCTGTGACAGAGCGGGTATATCTGTGTGTGCCCTGCTGTTACAGAGCGGGTATATCTGTGTGTGCCCTGCTGTGACACAGCGGGTATATCTGTGTGTGCCGTGCTGTGACAGAGCGGGTATATCTGTGTGTGCCGTGCTGTGGCTGAGCGGGTATATCTGTGTGTGCCGTGCTGTGACAGAGCGGGTATATCTGTGTGTACCATGCTGTGGCAGAGCGAGTATATCTGTGTGCGCCGTGCTGTGACAGATCGGGTATATCTGTGTGTACCATGCTGTGACAGAGCGGGTATATCTGTGTGTACCATGCTGTGACAGAGCGGGTATATCTGTGTGTGCCGTGCTGTGACAGAGCGGGTATATCTGTGTGTACCATGCTGTGGCAGAGCGAGTATATCTGTGTGCGCCGTGCTGTGACAGATCGGGTATATCTGTGTGTACCATGCTGTGACAGAGCGGGTATATCTGTGTGTACCATGCTGTGACAGAGCGGGTATATCTGTGTGTACCATGCTGTGACAGAGCGGGTATATCTGTGTGTACCGTGCTGTGGCAGAGCGGGTATATCTGTGTGTGCCGTGCTGTGACAGAGCGGGTATATCTGTGTGTGCCGTGCTGTGACAGAGCGGGTATATCTGTGTGTACCATGCTGTGACAGAGCGGGTATATCTGTGTGTACCATGCTGTGACAGAGCGGGTATATCTGTGTGTACCGTGCTGTGGCAGAGCGGGTATATCTGTGTGTGCCGTGCTGTGACAGATCGGGTATATCTGTGTGTGCCGTGCTGTGGCAGAGCGGGTATATCTGTGTGTGCCGTGCTGTGACAGAGCGGGTATATCTGTGTGTGCCGTGCTGTGACAGAGCGAGTATATCTGTGCGTACCCTGCTGTGACAGAGCGGGTATATCTGTGTGTGCCCTGCTGTGGCAGTAAGGGCCGCTGTGTCTCTGATGGTTTCTGTGCGATGGGAGAGTAACCCTTGGCCCCAGTGAATATTATCTGAGTGGCCGGTGACCTCAGTGTGTTTGTTTCCCTGACCATCGGGCCAGTTAGCAGCAGGTTCGCAGTGTTTGCTGATGTTTCTGGAAGGCTGTCACCCACAGAGAGTTACTCCCACACATTTCAACAGCTCCAAGTGGCCAATTAATAGGCCGTGCCCTTGGGGAGGAAGGGGGGGGAGGGTTAACTCATTCAGCACTGTCGGCATTCTCTGGATATTGGGTCTGGGAACCAACACTTGCTCCACAAACCATTTATTTGGGGGAAATTGTTAACCTGATTGGCTTCACCAATGTGGATAATAATAGTTAGTGATAATAACCTTTATTAGTGTCACAAGTAGGCTTGCACGAACACTGCAATGAAGTTACTGTGAAAAGCCCCTTGTCGCCACATTCCGGCACCTGTTCGGGTACGCCGAGGGAGAATTCAGAATATCCAATTCACCTAACAAGCATGGGCTAAATCCTCCGATTTTAAGGCAATGTCCGGAGGATCCGTGGCGTTTTATGGGGGAAAGATTGGTGCCGCCCCAGCACCGATGCTGAGCCCGGTGAGGGGCGAGGAGCTGCGTAAGGCCCGGCCCCCACAGAATACACGGGCGGAGAATGGCCGGCTCTGTGGCGGCGCTGAACGCGGTCCGCAGCCGCCATGCCGGGCCCCCGGGCGGCTGGGGGGCCACACGTCCCCCACGCCACCGTGAACCCGGCCCGCCTGGGGCGGAGCGTCGGGGGAGGGCCTTCAGGTGATGTCCCGAGGCCCCGCCAATGGCGCCATTTTGGAGCGGCGCAACTTGCCTAAAACAGGCGCCACCCCCCCCCGATTCTGTCTTTCGGGACTTTTGTGGGAGGAAACCGGAGCGCCCGGAGGAAACCCACGCAGACACGGGGAGAACGTGCAGACTCCGCACGGACAGTGACCCAAGACAGGGAATCGAACCCGGGACCCTGGCGCTGTGAAGCAACTGTGCTAACCACTGTGCCGCTGTGTGAGGAGGCCGAAGGACACTATCCAGGGAGTGACAGCCAAAGACATGGCCGGGGAAACCCAGCTTTTCAGGGAGATGCTCACTTTCTGCACCTTCCTCTCACATCTGGAAGACATAAGGACCCACGGTCGCTCACACCATGAGGACAATTCGCTTTTCTTTTCTTTTAAAGATATTTTATACCAAACATATTGAACTGAATAACACCGTCTCAACACCCAACAGAGTTTACGGTTTGTACATGTTTCCCCCTTCACTCCTCGCCCCCTCCCCCCGTGACAAACAACTCCTCAAATCGAGCCATGGACAGCTTCCATCGTACCTCAAATCCCTCCTCCGACCCCCTGAAGGCAAGTTTGATTTTCTTCAGCCTGGGAAACCGGGACAAGTTTCGCGACCACCCAGCAACCCCCGGCGGTGTGGCCGACCTACAATTCGAAATTATCCGTCCTCGGACAATCAGAGAGGCGAAGACCACAACATCGCCCCCCTTCCCCTCCATCAGCTCCGGCACCTCCAACACCCCAAAGATCGTCACCATTGGGTCCGGCTTCACCTCAACCCCTGCAATCCTCGCTAGGTTCCCAAATACCACTTCCCAAAAGCTCTCCAACAACTCACCCCCCCCCCCCCCGAGAACACATGGACATGGGTCACCGGCCCCTCCCACACCTCTCGCATCCGTCCACTATCCCCCGGAAAGAACCCACTCATCCGGGCCCGAGTCATGTGTGTCATGAGAATGTCGCTTTAAGAAATAGTTAGCTGCTCATGTTACTGCAGTGATGTCAGAATGAGGGTGGAGCTGAGCTCTGGCTCTGCTTTTTAGTTTCACCTTGAGAGAAAGCTTGGGTGTGTCTGAGTTTTCCAGTGAGCTGCAGCTGAAGTTAAACGAAGAGCTGTAATGTTCTCTGCCATCCAAAGACTATCTCTGGATCATTTGGTGAATTCAGAATTATAAATGTTTTCAATAGTGAATGTGAACCTAATGTGCTCCTGTTTAAAGGTTTGTTAAGTCTTTTGGATGTTAAAAGGACGGCTTAAAGGATTACTTAGTGTTGTATTCTTTGGGGGTTATCTTTGAATTAATGGTTGCTAAGATATTCACTGTTTGTTTTAAAAAGGTTAACTTGAGTTCATAGAATAAACATTGTTTTGTTTTTAAAAATAATTTTCCATTTCTGCTGTCCCACACCTGTAGAGTGTGTGGTAGCAATTTAAAGAAGGAGCCTCAGCTGCTTCACTGGGCAAGGAATTCCAGAGATTCACAACCCTTTGGGTGAAGAAGTTCCTCCTACACTCCGTCCTAAATCTACCTTACCTTCTCCACGCAGCCACGGGGAGAAAGTGCAAACTCCACACAGACAGTCACCCGAGGCCGGAATCGAACCCGGGTCCCTGGCGCCGTGAGGCAGCAGTGCTAGCCACTGTGCCGCCCTGCGGCCCCGAAGAAAATACCTCCAACCTATTCAGTTTTTCCTGGTTGGAAGAAATCACCCGTTCTGGGGAACCTTTCTTGTTTGCGCCTTCTCCAGTGCTCTCGGAACATTCCGGAATTTTAGCCGAACCCAAGGTAGAGCTTAATATTCCTCTGGAGCCAGCGTTAAACATTGCCCTGAACATTCGTTGAAAACCGCTGCACACGTGGCCCAGGTTTGCTTTGTGTTATTCAGAAATAGCTTCAGTGAAAACAAATCACATGAAGGATAATATCTGTGATGCACGATCAGCCACTACTGAAGCGAGATTGTAGTCCAATTGAAGGCTTTAATGAACAAGTAGTTACCCCAGCAGCTCCGCTACAGAATGACTGCTGTGGGTGAAACACAGACTCTAATGCTCCACCTGCTGGGCGGAACCAGCAGGCAGGTTCCACCACTCGTACTACAGTATAAGGTACATCCCACCTAGGTACCGCGATACCCCTAATATAGCCTACCACAATCTGCAAAAGCTGTGACTTCCTTTTTTGCTGGACAGCTGAAGAATGGCGTCATTTTCCGGATCTCACACCGGGGCCTTGGCAAAACAAACTGCTGGCTTCAAATCCAGTGTCAATAAACTGGCCCGGGTCAGAACCTGTCTTGGGTG
This sequence comes from Scyliorhinus torazame, assembly GCF_047496885.1. Taxonomy (NCBI): domain Eukaryota; kingdom Metazoa; phylum Chordata; class Chondrichthyes; order Carcharhiniformes; family Scyliorhinidae; genus Scyliorhinus; species Scyliorhinus torazame. The sequence continues at coordinate 36,814,281 of NC_092731.1, forward strand.
GTGCCATGATTAAGCGGGCAGCACTGGACTGGCTGCCTGTGCAGGGGGTATGAGGGAAGAGACAGGGGGCGGCACAGGGCCTCATTCTGTGCTGCAAAACTCGATGACTATGATACACAAAGTGCACGATATTGAATTCTATTGACAACACCAGAACAAGGAGCTGATCCAATATCCTCCATTTTCCACCAATTCACAAGACCCCTATTTCCTTGCAATGTGCAGAGTCCGTGAGACCACCGTCTAAATTTCCAGCTGGCCCTTTATTCTCCACCTTCTACAATCCAACTTGTCTGAGAAGCCCGAGAATCTTCATCTCAGGGTCATGGGTTCGAGCCCCACTTGAGGCACCATTGTTTTGGGGGCGGCACGGTGGGTTAGCGCTGCTGCCTCACCGCGCCAGGGACCCGGGTTTCATTCCGGCCTCGGGTCGCTCTCTGTGTGGAGTTTGCCCGTTCTCCCCGTGTCTGCGTGGGTTTCCTCCGGGGGCCCCGGTTTCCTCCCGCTGTCCAAAGATGTGCGGGTTAGGTGGATTGGTCATGCCACGTTGTTAGTGTCCAAAGATGTGCGGGGTAGCTGGATTGGCCGTGATAAATTGCCCCTCAGTGTTTGAGGGCAGCTCAGTTGGCTGGGTGGCTGGCTCGTGGGGCCAGCGCTGTGGGTTCAGTCCCCGTGTCGGCTGAGGGTCATTCATGAAGGCCTCGCCTCGCCCCCCTCGCCCGACGTGTGGTGACCCTCAGGTTAAATCACCACCGGTCAGCTCTCCCCCCTCAACGGGGAAAGCAGCCTGTGGTTTTCTGGGACGATGGGGGCTTGGCTTGACGATCACCATGGATACCACTCCGATAGAATCACCTGTGCTGATATTTCACCCGGTGGGGTTCAATGTCAGATATACGCTCCTGCAAAGCACCTTGGGACGTGCCGCTATGCTGAACACGCAGTATCTCACGCAAACACGCAGTGCAGCATACCTTCACTTTTGGGGGCGGCACGGTGGGTTAGCGCTGCTGCCTCACCGCGCCAGGGACCCGGGTTTCATTCCGGCCTCGGGTCGCTGTCTGTGTGGAGTTTGCCCGTTCTCCCCGTGTCTGCGTGGGTTTCCTCCGGGGGCCCCGGTTTCCTCCCACAGTCCAAAGATGTGCGGGTTAGGTGAATTGGCTAATGATAAATTGCCCTTAATGTCCAAATTGCCCTTGGTGTTGGGTGGAGGTGTTGAGTTTGGGTAGGGTGCTCTTTCCAAGAGCTGGTGCAGACTCAAAGGGCCGAATGGCCTCCTTCTGCACTGTAAATTCAATGATAATCTATGATTAATCTAGGACAAAGGTTCGGCACAACATCGTGGGCCGAAGGGCCTGTTCTGTGCTGTATTTTCTCTGTTCTATGTTCACCTGGGTTCAATACCCAGATTACGCTGCAATAAAAACCCCGGGACTTTCACGGAGCTGCAGAATTCACCTCTAGCTGGAAATATTTCATTCTTGCCCTCCTACACTCTATCCCATCCTGCCTCCCCAATTGGCTTCACGCCCGTTCCATTCTGCCCCTCGGGGCAAGTATGATATCTCCGCCTCGACACCGCTGGAAGCAATGTTTTTGAAACAATTTTTTTTTTTGAACAAATCTCCATTTTCGTCGTGTCCCTCAATTAACGAAATGACGGGATTTATTTGCTAAATGCTATTTTTAATTCGCTGTACTTCTGGAAAACCAGAGACATCAGCTGAGAGATTATCTCGATACGATTACATTAAACTTGCCGGTGTTACAGTGGGGTGCTGCGTGTCTGTCGTCTGAAGATTGCCAAATGAATATTAAATGCTGGAGGAAACTGGTAATACCTGTTCCTGGCCCGAGCCCGCAGCCAATCCTATCACCAGCAGCCTTGGCAGACGGAGAAACACTTTATTTATTTACAGAGCCCTTTCGATTTTCGGAACAGTGTTAGGCTGCTGGTCCAGCCACAGGCACCTGCTTTAACTCCTTCAGGACTGCCTCTCCCCCCAAGGGGGCCTGGGTGGGAATCTCTCTCGGAGCCTGCCCGTCCAAGTCCCGCTCCGGAGTGAGTGGCGCAGTGTTTGAATGTGCGTCCACGTACAAGAAATTAAACCGTACGTCCCCCCCCCCCCCGTCCCCCCCCGCACCCCCCAATCCGTTAAGGTATGTATTGTGGGCAAGGCACTCCTCCACCTCCCCCCCCCCCCGCCCCCCCGCCCGGTGACCCAGTCAATGAACCTCCCTCACCCGGTACCGTCCAATCTGATTGTTTACCTCCTTGACGTCACTGGGATCTTGCCCCGCGCCAAATGAATTCGCCACTCCCCTGCCCTTTCCAAATGGATTCTCTGGCTGGGTAAAACGCCCAAATTTGGGTTCTTGCATCGCCGGTTTCAAACTCGGCCCGCCTGGGGGGGGGGGGGGGGGGTGGTAGGCCGGGGGGGGGGGGGCAGCAGAAGAATTGTCATTTTGATCAATGAGCTCCCCTATGGTCTTCTGGCCATCGCGTCGCTCACTCCTTCGTATCGAGTGACACTCCTGGCTATTGTTCAAGATATCATCGAATCGTAGACTCCCTACGGAGGCCATTCAGCCCATTGAGTCTGCACCAACCCTCCGAAAGAGCATCCCACCTAGGCCCACTCCCCCGGCCCTGTCCCTGTAACCCCACCCAACCTTTTGGACACTAAGGGGTAATTTAGCACGGCCAATCCACCTAAAGTGCGCATCTTTAGACTCCCCACTATCAACATGGGGGTTACCATTGATCAGAAACTGAACTGGACCCAGCCATATAAACACTGTGGTTACCAGAGCAGGTCAGAGGCTGGGAATCTTGCGGTGAGTAACTCCCTTCCTATCTGTCCACCGTCTACAAGGCACAAGTCAGGAGTGTGAGGGTATACTCTCCACTTGCCTGGATGAGTGCATCCAGCAACACTCAAGAAGCTCGACACCATCCAGGACAAAGCAGCCCCGCTTGATCAGCACCCCATCCACAAACATTCACTCCCTCCACCACCGACGCACAGTGGCAGCCGTGTGTACCATCGACACCAAGGTTCCCAAACCACAACCTCTACCCGCTCGAAGGACAAGAGCAGCAGATACCTGGGAACCCCACCGCCTGGAGGTTCCCCTCCAAGTCACTCACTACCCTGACTTGGAAATATATCGCTGTTCCTTCGCTGTCACTGGGGCAACATCCTGGAACTCCCTCCCTAACAGCACGGCGGGTGTACCTACATAGGACTGCAGCGGTTCAAGAAGGCGGCTCACCACCACCTTCTCAGGGGGCAATTAGGGATGGGAAATAAATGCTGGGCCTGAGCCAACGATGGCCGCATCCCGGGAAAGAGTACAAATTAGAGTCCATCGCATTCTGTGAACCTAATCCTTCACGCCCCGGATTAAATTATCATCGTCGGATCCACTCTCCCAGCGCTCATCCACCATTGAGGGTGAGGGTCCGGCTCCACACGGAAGGACAGCCGCCTGTCGGAGGTGTCAGCCTTCAGGTGAGATGTCGCACCGCGATCCTGTCTGGCCTTGCTCCGGCGGTCACCCCGCAGCCGTGCTCGGCAGGCCAGCGGGAAGGGGGTATGCGGCACTCCTATTCTGGCCCAGAATCACCCCTCAATCGTCACCGCTGAAAAACAAAACCCCAGGTGATCTGCTCATCATCACAGCCCTCACTCTGGGATGTTGCTGTGCGCAAATTGGCCTTTTAAAAAAATTCATTGATGAGATGTGGGCTTCACTGCTAATACCATTTAAGAGTCCATTGGTCTGACATGTGACATGTGGGCCAGACCGGGTAAGGACGGCAGATTTCCTTCCTTAAAGGGCATTAGTGAACCAGATGTTTTTTTTCCACACTGGTTTCATGGTCAGCATTCGACTTTTAATTCCAGATTTTTTATAAATTGAATTCATATTTCACCCTCAAACCCAGGTCCCGAGAGCATCACCCTCGACCTCTGGATTACTAGTCCGGTGACAATATTCTCCCCCGTGTGTGCCTGGGTTCCCTCCGGATGCTCCGGTTTCCTCCCACAGTCCAAAGATGTGTAGCTTAGATGAATTGGCCGCGCTAAATGGTCCCTTAGTGTCCAAAGGTTAGATGGGGTTACGGGGCTAGGGCGGGGAAGTGGGCCTGGGTGGGGTGCTCTTTCAGAGGGTCGGTGCAGACTCGATGGGCTGAATGGCCTCCTTCTGCACTGTAGGGATTCTAATACCGCTACGCCACCGCTTCCCCCTGGCTGCCTCGCCTCCTGCATCACAAGAGTGCCTGCACTTCGGAAAGCAGCTGTTTGAGACATCGGATGGTCAAAGCGCTACATAAATGCAGGCGAGACCAGCCAATGAGGGCTCATCGTCTCAAGGGCGGTGCATTCGCAAACTGAGCCACTGCCGGAGCTCCCAGCGCCTCCCCCACACCCCGACCCCAACCTCGCCCACCCACCCCCACCCCGACGCCCCTCGCCCTCACCTCAGTGCCACCCTCCCGTGCTTGCCGCCCGCATTTATTACACACAGAAGCAGCGGTGCCGGCACTCGGGGCGGCGTGGGAAAAGGCCTTTGCTTCAATCTTCTTTCAGTTTTGCTTTTGAAGAAACATCCCCTCTGGTTTCCCTGGTCAACCTCACTGCGGCCTCCGTAACCACAAAGAACACTTACTGATAACGCAAAGCAGTGTCAGGTTTGTTGCTGGAAAGTCCACAGTCTCCTTGTGCCCCGTCCCCTGCCAGCAGTGAAAAACAATTCTATTTTCCAGTCACCTGTGGACTCAAACGTTCCAAATCATAGGATCATAGAACTCCTGCAGTGCAGGAGGAGGCCATTCAGCCCATCGAGTCTGCACCAGCCCTCTGAAAGAGCTCTCTGCCTAGGCCCACTCCCCCGCCCTCTCCCCGTAACCCCTTAGAACATTGGACATTAAGGGGCACTTTATCATGGCCAATCCACCTAATCTGCACATCTTTAGACGGTGGGAGGAAAAAGGAGCACCCGGCTGAAACCCACGCACACACGGGGAGAGCATGCAGACTCCGCACAGACAGTGACCCAGCGGGGAACCGAACCCGGGACCCTGGCGCTGTGAGGCGGCACGGCTACCCCGCCGTGCCACCCTGCCGTCCACCCTCCGTCCTTCCTGCGTCAGCTTGCAGTCCGGGCAAGCCTCGATTCCAAAGCTCTCGCCCTCCCTTTGTCTGTAATCTCCTCTAGCTCCTCAACTCTCTCAGACCAACGGCATTCTGCTAAACTTCTTGAGGACCCAGTGGGCCGACGAATGGCAGATGGAGTTTAATTTAGATAAATGTGAGGTGATGCATTTTGGCAGATCGAATCAGGCCAGGACCTACTCAGTTAATGGTATGGCGTTGGGGAGAGTTATAGAACAAAGAGATCTAGGAGTACAGGTTCATAGCTCCTTGAAGGTGGAGTCGCAGGTGGACAGGGTGGTGAAGAAGGCATTCGGCATGCTTGGTTTCATTGGTCAGAACATTGAATACAGGAGTTGGGACGTCTTGTTGAAGTTGTACAAGACATTGGTACGGCCACACTTGGAATACTGTGTGCAGTTCTGGTCACCCTATTATAGAAAGGATATTATTAAACTAGAAAGAGTGCAGAAAAGATTTACTAGGATGTTGCCGGGACTTGATGGTTTGAGTTATAAGGAGAGGCTGGATAGACTGGGACTTTTTTCCCTGGAGCGTAGGAGGCTTAGGGGTGATCTTATAGAGGTCTATAAAATAATGAGGGGCATAGATAAGGTAGATAGTCAACATCTTTTCCCAAAGGTAGGGGAGTCTAAAACTAGAGGGCATAGGTTTAAGGTGAGAGGGGAGAGATTCAGAAGGGCCCAGAGGGGCAATTTCTTCACTCAGTGGGTAGTGAGTGTCTGGAATGGGCTGCCAGAGGTAGTAGTAGAAGCGGGTACAATTGTGTCTTTCAAAAAGCATTTAGATGGTTACATGGGTAAGATGGGTATAGAGGGTTATGGGCCAAGTGCGGGCAACTGGGACTAGCTTAATGGTAAAAAACTGGGCGGCATGGACTGGTTGGGCCGAAGGGCCTGTTTCCATGCTGTAAACTTCTATGATTCTATGACCCCAATTTATTTTCCTCTGTCAATGGTGGGTTGCCTCCGGTTACTGAGACTCAACGAGGTTGGACTTACCTCCCTCTATCTCTGCACATCGCCAACTTTTAAGAAATTTTCTAACACCCTTTGGACCGCGTTTTTTTGCTTCCTCTCTTGCAAGCGATAACAGCAAAACGATCACGCATCCAACGGATCAGATCTAAGCTCTGCCGTCCTGCCACATCCAGCCGGGAATGGTGGTGGACAATTAAACAGCTCACTGGAGGGGGAGGAGGCTCCACAAATATCCCCGGCCCCAACGGTGGGGGCGGCCCAGCGCATCGGTCCAAAAGAGAAGCCCGAGGCGTTTGAAACAATCGCCGGGCAGACATGCTGAGCGGACAAACCATCTCGGCCTCCTCCGGGGATCCCCGCACACAAGGGAGGGCCGACTTCCTTCACCGTGGCCAGGTCTAAATGATTCCCTAACAGCACTGCGGATGTGCCTACACCACAGGGAATGCAGCGGGCTGAAGAAGGCGGCTCACTCACCACCTTCGCAAGGGGCAATTAGAGATGGGCAACAAATGCTGGGCCCGAGCCAACGATGCCCACGTCCGGAGAGAGAATAAAACAAGAAACCTCCTCATGTGGCTCGGTCTGTAAACGCAACCCGGGATACTTTACGATGTTGAAGGCGCTATATTAATGTAAGTTGTTGTCGATGAAAGTTTAAAAGGGTTGAATCTGTAAACTGAGGCCTGTTCAGGTGGATGCAAAAAATTCCCCCTGGTGCTTTTTCTCAAATAAGAGCAGGGGAGTTCTCAAAGTGTCCCGGCCAACATTCCACCCCTCCAACAGCACCTTGCGAATCCCATCCCAGAGCAAAACACCGCAGGTGCTGGTAATCTGCAAGAAAGACCCAGGGAGCTGGAAATACCTCAGGAGGTTGTCAGCATCTGAGAGAGAGAGAGAGAGACACACACGGCAGATTTTCCAGCCCCGACAATGGCAGGAACCCCCCCGCCCCCCCTCCTGCTGCGGGAGGTCCGGCCGCCCTCTCAAAAGTCCATTGAACCTCCGAGGGGTAGGCCGATCCCGGTTGACGAAGCCCCCGCCCAGCGTTAACGTTTCAGGGCCGGTAACTATTCCCCTCTGTGTAACTGAAACCGGACACCATCAACAGCTGACCCAAACCACAGGACGAGCTAAACCAGATCCCGGCACACAAGCTAAATCAGACCCAAACAAATTGTTTATTTAAAATTAATTTACGGGGTGCGGGCGTCGCTGGTTAGGCCCAGTATTTATTACCCATCCCTAGTTGCCCTTGAGAAGGTGGGGGTGAGCTGCCGTCTTGAACCGCTGCAGTCCTTGAGGTGTGGGTACACCCACCTTGCCGTGATTCTGCTCAATCCTCCTCCCATCCCATTCCTCCTCACCGTACCAGCATTTCCATCCATCCCATCTCTCCTCCGTGAGTCTATCTAGCTTCTCCTAAAAATGTTATTCACTCCAGAGCCTTCACCTTTTACATGCCCACCACCCTCTGGTTTCAACTATGGGGGGGCGCCTGTGATAGAACCGGGGGCGGGGCGGGGGGGGTTGTTGGTTGCAGAGGAGATTCACCGGAATGTTCCCTGGGCTGGAGCGTTCCAGCTATGAAGAGAGGCCGGTTACCGTGAGGCCACGCGATAGAGGAGCAGAATTAGAATTAGAAGTGGTTAGCACTGACGCTTCAGAGCGCCAGGGCCCCGGGTTCAATTCCAGGCTCGGGTTACTGTCTGTGCGGAGTCTGCACGTTCTCCCCGTGTGTGCGTGGGTTTCCTCGAGTGCTCCGGTTTCCTCCCACAAGTCCCGAAAGACGTGCTTGTTAAGTGAATTGGACATTCTGAATTCTCCCTCCGTGTACCCGAACAGGCGCCAGAATGTGGTGACTAGGGGCTTTTCACAGTAACTTCATTGCAGTGTTAATGTAAGCCGACTTGTGACAATACCCTACCCAGGCCCACTCCCCTGCCCTATCCCCATATCCCCACCTAGCTTTTGGACACTGAGGGGCAACTTAGGACGGCCAATCCGCCTAACCTGCACATCTTTCGACCGTGGGGGGAAACCGGAGGAAACCCATGCAGACTGGGGGAGAACGTGCAAAATCCACACAGACACCCGAGGTCGCAATTCCGAGGCAGCAGTGTTGACCGCTGTGGCACCGTGCTGCCCCTGGTACGGGAAAAAGCAATTCCCTTTGGTGGAAGGATCAAGCACGAGAGGGAAAACATTCCCCCCCCCCCAGCGAGCAGTTAGGGTCTGGAAAGTGGGGCCTGCAGGGGAGCCAGGGTGAAACAAGTCTTTCTGGAGGGCGTTGGGTCATTATCTGAAAAGGAAGGGTGTGCGGGGTTAGAGGGCGGGGTGCGTAGGTCATTCAGGGAAACAGTTGCCACGCCTACGATGGGCCAAGTGGCCTGCGTCTGCACAGTAACAATTCCGTGATTTTGTGATGCTGGAGTCACCCAGGAAACAGGTGTTAGAAGAGTCGGTCTCTCCCTTGGCGCTGGCCGTGTTTATTTTCATATCGGCTTTTATTGTTGACACAAAATCCACACTGACATACCAGCGGCGGGCTAAAGAGGACGACAAACAATCCATTTTGGATCAGATGTTAAACCGCGCCCCCCCCCCCCCCCCCCCCCCCCGCCCCCCCGGCCCCCCACACCTCGCCCGCTTGATGCTGTGGCACTGCTGCCGTTTGGGTGAGATGAGATGTCGAACCGAGGGCTAGTCCGCCCCCTCAGATGGACAGAAAGGCCTCGCTAAGAAAAACTGGGGGAAATTCTCCCGAGCTGTTACCCTGAAACCAGCGGCCCTGGAGAAACAAGGTTACCTGCTCATTGACGCACAACTGTTGTGGGATCTTGCCGTGCACAACGTGGCAATCTTGTGGCTGGGCCCAGCGTCTCTTGCCCATCCCTAATTGCCCCTTGAGAAGGTGGCGGTGAGCCCCGTCCTTGAGCCGCTGCAGCCCTGAGGCGTAGGTACACCCACAGTGCTGTTAGGGCGGGGGTGTTCCAGGATTTGACCTCGGTGAAGGAAACGGCCGATATATTTCCAAGGCAGGGTGGTGAGTGGAGGGGAACCTCCAGGTGGTGGGGTTCCCAGGTGTCTGCTGCCCTCGCCCTTCTCGGCCAGTTCTGAAGGGTGAGCAAAGTTAAATTGTTGGACGCATCCCAGAGTTAACCTTTGCCTTGGGAAACGCGTGGAGGCCAGGGTTTAAAGAGAACCGGGAAAAGCTTTATATGAAAATATCCTCCAGTTAGCTGGCCAGCGATAGCCTGCCCCTGACGTGTTGTCAAACTGTTAGTTTGTGCCTGTTTATGTTTTTGTCACAGTGTGGGGAGGAAGGTTTAATTAAGGAACCACTTTGAAGACGAGAGGAAAGGAGGTTGTAGATAGGCATCAACGAGAAATGGGCCTTTCCAAACAGTCCTCTGAGGAGCTGCCACATCAAACCCCCCCCCCCCAACGCCTCTCTGCGTCTCTCAACCCAAGGCTACCGACAACAATTTTGCTCAGTTTATTTACAGAGCTGTTTGCTCAGCGATCGGGGGGGGGGGGGGGGGGGGGGGGGGGGGGAGATCGGCCTGTCCAGATAGAAACCCGAGCCTCCCGTAACCGGGCCTTGTGTGTGTGGGATGGCTCCGAGTGCTATTGTGAGAGGGGGGCTTCGGTGTTAATCAGCTGGTGTCAGGTAGCTCCTGTCTGTCACCTCCCACATTAATTGTCCATTTATCAACTCGAGCATTACAGAGCTGAGTTTCAAAAGAATTCTAATCGGGCTGGGTGGGGAGCTGAGAGGAATTCAGAGGCCGGGGAAAGCATTGATTCCGATGGGACCTTTTTGAAATGTCACAGAACACCATAAGAACTAGGAGCTGGAGTGGGTAATTTAGCGCCTCGTTCCATCTCCGCCATTCAGTACGATCAGGGTTAATCTCGTCTGGGCCTCAATTCCACTTTCCCGCCCATTCTCCATAACCCTTCAACCCATCACTAATTAAAAACCTATCTCCTCCTTAAATTTATTCAATGTCCCAGCATCCACCACACTCTGGGTGGTGTGGTGCAGCGACAACAATCTCTCCCTCAATGTCAGCAAAACTAAGGAGTTGGTCATTGACTTCAGGAAGCGAAGTATCGTACACACCCTGTCTGCATCAACAGGGCCAAGGTGGAGATGGTCGACATCTTCAAATTCCTAGGGGTGCACATCACCAACAATCTGTCCTGGTCCACCCACGTCGACGCTACCACCAAGAAAGCACAACAGCGCCTATACCTCCTCAGGAAACTAAGGAAATTCGGCACGTCCACATTGACTCTTACCAACTTTTACAGATGCACCACAGAAAGCATCCTATCTGGCTGCATCGCAGCCTGGTATGGCAACTGCTCGGCCCAAGACCGCAAGAGTGACCACCTAGGGTGAATGTGCTAAATTGGGGGAGGGCTAATTATAACAATATTAGGCAGGAACTGAAGAACCTAGATTGGGGGCGGATGTTTGAGGGTAAATCAACATCTGACATGTTGGAGGCTTTCAAATGTCAGCTGAAAGGAATTCAGGACCGGCATGTTCCTGTGAGGAAGAAGGATAAATACGGCAAATTTCGGGAACCTTGGATAACGAGAGGCCTCGTCAAAAAGAAAAAGGAGGCATTTGTCAGGGCTAGAAGGCTGGGAACAGACGAAGCCTGTGTGGAATATAAGGAAAGTAGGAAGGAACTTAAGCAAGGAGTCAGGAGGGCTAGAAGGGGTCACGAAAAGTCATTGGCAAATAGGGTTAAGGAAAATCCCAAGGCTTTTTTACACGTACATAAAAAGCAAGAGGGTAGTCAGGGAAAGGTTGGCCCACTGAAGGACAGCAAGGGAATCTATGTGTGGAGCCAGAGGAAATGGGCGAGGTACTAAATGAATACTTTGCATCAGTATTCACCAAAGAGAAGAAATTGGTAGATGTTGAGTCTGGAGAAGGGTGTGTAGATAGCCTGGGTCACATTGAGATCCAAAATGACGAGGTGTTGGGCGTCTTGAAAGATATTAAGGTGGATAAGTCCCCAGGGCCTGATGGGATCTACCCCAGAATACTGAAGGAGGCTAGAGAGGAAATTGCTGAGGCCTTGACAGAAATCTTTGGATCCTCACTGTCTTCAGGTGATGTCCCGGAGGACTGGAGAATAGCCAATGTTGTTCCTTTGTTTAAGAAGGGTAGCAAGGATAATCCAGGGAACTACAGGCCGGTGAGCCTTACTTCAGTGGTAGGGAAATTACTGGAGAGAATTCTTCGAGACAGGATCTACTCCCATTTGGAAGCAAATGACGTATTAGCGAGAGGCAGCATGGTTTTGTGATGGGGAGGCCGTGTCTCACTAACTTGATAGAGTTTTTCGAAGAGGTCATAAAGATGATTGATGCAGGTAGGGCAGTGGATGTTGTCTATATGGACTTCAGTAAGGCCTTTGACAAGGTCCCTCATGGTAGACTGGTACAAAAGGTGAAGTCACACAGGATCAGGGGTGAGCTGGCAAGATGGATACAGAACTGGCTAGGTCCTAGAGGGCAGAAAGTAGCAATGGAAGGGTGCTTTTCTGATTGGAGGGCTGTGACTAGTGGTGTTCCGCAGGGATCAGTGCTGGGACCTTTGCTGTTTGTAGTATATATAAATGATTTGGAGGAAAGTGTAACTGGTCTGATTAGTAAGTTTGCGAATGACACAAAGGTTGATGGAACTGCGGATAGCGATGATATCATAGAATTTACAGTGCAGAAGGAGGCCATTCGGCCCATCGAGTCTGCACCGGCTCTCGGAAAGAGCACCCTACCCAAGGTCAATACCTCCACCCTATCCCCCCATAACCCAATAACCCCACCCAACACTAAGGGCAATTTTGGACACTAAGGGCAATTTATCATGACCAATCCACCTAACCTGCACATCTTTGGACTGTTGGAGGAAACCAGAGCACCCGGAGGAAATCCACGCACACACGGGGAGGATGTGCAGACTCCGCACAGACAGTGACCCAAGCTGGATTCGAACCTGGGGCCCTGGAGCTGTGAAGCAATTGTGCTATCCACAATGCTACTGTGCTGCCTGAGGACTGTCAGAGGATACAGCAGGATTTAGGTTGTTTGGAGACTTGGGCGGAGAGATGGCAGATGGAGTTTAATCCGGACAAATGTGAGGTAATGCATTTTGGAAGGTCTAATGCAGGTAGGGAATATACAGTGAATGGTAGAACCCTCAAGAGTATTGAAAGTCAGAGAGATCTAGGAGTACAGGTCCACAGGTCACTGAAAGGGGCAACACAGTGTGGAGAAGGTAGTCAAGCAGGCATACGGCATTCTTGCCCTCATTGGCCGGGGCATTGAGTATAAGAATTGGCAAGTACAAGAATTGACATTTAAGGGGCCTCTTGACAAATACATGAATAGGACGGGAATAGAAGAATACGGACCCAGGAAGTGTAGAAAATTTTAGTTTAGACGGGCAGCATGGTCGGCACGGCTTGGAGGGCCGAAGGGCCTGTTCCTGTGCTGTACTTTTCTTTGTTCTTTTTTCTTTGAAACTACAGAGAGTCGTGAACACCGCCCAGTCCATCACATGAACCCGCCTCCCATCCATTGACTCTGTCTACACCTCCCGCTACACCTCCCGCTGCCTGGGGAAAGCGGGCAGCATAATCAAAGATCCCTCCCACCCGGGTTATTCCCTCTTCCAACATCTTCCATCGGGCAGGAGATACAGAAGTCTGAGAACACGCACGAACAAGTTCAAAAACAGCTTCTTCCCCACTGTCACCAGACTCCTAAACGCCCCTCTTATGGGCACTACACATTCCGTATGCTTCACCCGATGCCTGTGTCTATGTATTTACATTGTGCATTTATCGTATGCCCGATGTTTTCTCATGTACAGAACAATCTGCCTGGACTGTACGCAGAACAATGCTTTTCACTGTACCTCGATACAAATCAAATCCAACTAACAAAGTGTTTGCAAAGCACCGCCGCTCTTTGTAATGTGGGAAAGCAAAGCAAGATTCCACAAACGGCAATGATGTGATGAGCGAATCATCTGCTTTTGTGATATTGGTTGAGGGGTAAATATTAGTTAGGGGAGAACCTCTCCGCTCTTCAAATCGGGGCCATGGGGTCTTCGACGCTCACCGAGAGTAAAGGAGGAACCTTTGGTTTAAATGTCTCATGTGAAGTGTTGCACCTGGACAATATTGAATTATTGTGTCGTAGTTTAGTATTAGCAATGAGGGCGCCCAAGGATCTGGAGTGGGATTTGAACCGACACCCTTCGAACTCAGAGGTACGAGAGTGCAACCAATGGCTCACAACCACTGCACTAAATAAAGACTGTAACATGGGCTTGTGGCTGTAGTCCAGTTCCATCGCTACAAAGATAAGGGGCGGGATTCTCAGACCCTCCGTCCGGAATCGGCCCGGCGTGGGGACGGAGAATAGCCGTTCGCGCCGGAAATCCGGCACGACAGCACATCCGCGATTCTCCGCGGACCCGCCAGTCCCGCGCCGCGTGATCGACGCAGCGCCGGTCGGGGACTGTTGGTAGAGGCCCCCCCCCCGGCGATTCTCCGCGGACGACCAGCCAAACTCCCGCCGGTGTGGTTCACATGTGGTGCCCTGCTAGTCCCCCGGAAAACGGAGGATCGCCCCGGACATTCGAGGAAAAAGTCTGGAGTGACTCCCGCCCGTTTTCCGGCGGGCGGGTGGAGAAGGGAGAATCCCGCCCCAGGAGCTTGTTTTTCGGTGGGAAAGGGGATACCGTGATGTTACTTCCCAGGGCACCTCAATCAGGATCTACCGAGACATCAGAGCGGACCTGACGAGGAGGCGAGCAACATTCAACAACAACAAGTCCACATTGTACAAGAAAGGAGTTAGCTTCGGGCGAATTCACCCCGCCCGTCTCCCCACCACATTTCACGGAAAAGATCCTTGACGCACTGGAAGAGGCAGATTGTCTCCTTCAGTGACGCATACTTAATTCCTGACGGGCTTCTTAAATTTGTGGTTTCGTTTTTGGGAATCATGGGTGCGATTCTACGCCCCCCCCCCCCCCCCCCACCGGGTCGGAGAATCGCCGGGGCCCGGCGTGAATCCCGCCCCCGCCGTGTCCCGAATTCTCCGCCACCAGAGATTCGGCGGGGGGGGCGGGAATCGCGCCAGCCCCCGGCGATTCTCCGGCCCGCGATGGGCCGAAGTCCCGCCGCTGTCAACCCTCTCCCGCCGGCGTGGATTGAACCTCCTTTTGGACGGCGGGACACGGCAGCGCGGGCAGGCTCCGGGGTCCTGGGGGGGGGGGGGACGGGGACGCGGGGCAGTCCGGCCCCGGGGGGGGAGAGAATCCCGCCCAAGGTGTTTGAATTCCTGTACAGGTCATTAAATGTTCTCACAATTAAAGTCATGTTTGACTGTTTGTTTACACTAGGGCTACGCGGTTACAAGAAACTTTCCAAAGGCGTATTATGTAACGTAGCTCATATGTCGGGGGTATGCCCCATTCACAAGATTCGTTAGTCAACAGATGCCATAGAAGTCAGAATACCTGCTGCTCGCCCTGTTTCTCATGACGAGCTCAGAATTTGATTCAGGCTTTCTTTCGTTAAGGGTTTATTATCGCACTGTTTGGTTTTGTTTTGGGAGGGTGATGATTGCTCTAGGAATGGAGTGGGGTGGGAGGCATTTCCTGCGTTGACAGTAATCAAAGACCTTTTTGCACTTGACCATTTTAATTCTGCATTGGGTCGTCTTGGCATTTGCCTGATTTTTGTTCCATTCAATTCACTGACCCTTTTGCGAAGTCTTCCGACACGTACGACCAGCTCAGGCAGTCAGGGTGGTACGGGGCCCTCGATCAGATCAGTCACACGGGCAGCATGCTAACACAGTGGTTAGCACTGTTTCTTCACAGCTCCAGGGTCCCAGGTCCGATTCCGGCTTGGGTCACTGTCTGTGCGGAATCTGCACACCCTCCCCGTGTGTGCGTGGGTTTCCTCCGGGTGCTCCGGTTTCCTCCCACTGTCCAAAGATGGGCAGGTTAGGTGGGTTGGCCACGCTAAGTGCCAAGTTAAATGCCCCAGTAAAATATTTCAAAGCGGTTTCACATCCCAAGAGCCTTAACACGGATGTTGAATTCCTTCAAGAAACGCCTCTGTGTGTTAGAGGCTATGGGGCCAAGCGCTGGAAAATGGGGTTGGAATAGCTAGGAGGTTGTTTTTTCACTGGCACTGGCAGGATGGGCCGAAGGGCCTTTTCTGTGCTGTAGGACTCGATGACAATCGGAAACCAGGATGTCACCGGATGGCTGCTTGCTGGTCGATACTGATTCACTCGAGGTAGGTCCGTCAAGATCTGGTACCATGATGTGTTGGGCAGGTCGGTTCGGTGTGGACTGCACTCGATGCAGGGAAGCTAGAAACAGACGTCTAACACTGGAGAAGACCAACACGGTTTCATTGAACGATGGAACTAACATACATATTCAGCTGTGGGTCGACACTATACTGAACTGACTGGAGACCTTGTCGTAGCCTGACCAGACTTACTAGCTACCGCATGGTGTTTGAACTGTGCTAGCTCGTGGACTCTGACTGTCTCAGTGGCTGGGTCCCGAGAGAGCGGGAAGCCTAGCGATCTCTCGGTATTGCATTGGAGCAGCTGCCTAAATCGTGCGCTGGAGCGACTTGAATCCACAAGTGGGGTAGCAGCTCAAATGCTGAACCACACCCAAGGTTATAGGTACCTCAGTTGGGATCATGGCACAGCCTCGTGACAGCCCCCCCCCCCCCCCTCGACTGATGTTACGTCTGAGTGGAAGATCAGGGGCGGGATTCTCCGACCCCCCCCCCCGTCGGGTCGGAGAATCGCCGGGGGCTTGCGTGAACCCCGCTCCCGCCGGTTGCCGAAGTCTCCGGCACCGGATATTCGGCGAGGGCGGGAATCGCGCCGCGCCGGTTGGCGCCCCCCCCCCCGCTCGATTCTCCGGCCCGGATGGGCCGAAGTCCCGCCGCTAAAATGCCTGTCCCGCCGGCGTAAATTAAACCACATATCTTACCGGCGGGACAAGGCGGCGCGGGCAGGCTCCGGGGTCCTGGGGGGGGGGGCGCGGGCCGATCTGGCCCCGGGGGGGTGCCCCCACGGTGGCCTGGCCCGCGATCGGGGCCCACCGATCCGCGGGCGGGCCTGTGCCGTGGGGGCACTCTTTCCCTTCCGTCTCCGCCACGGTCTCCACCATGGCGGAGGCGGAAGAGACTCCCTCCACTGCGTGTGCGCGGGAAACTGACAGCGGCCGCTGACGCTCCCGCGCATGCGCCGCCCGGAGATGTCATTTCCGCGCCAGCTGGCGGGGCACCAAAGGCCTTTTCCGCCAGCTGGCGGGGCGGAAATTCGTCCGGCGCCGACCTAGCCCCTCAATGTTGGGGCTCGGCCCCCAAAGATGCGGAGCATTCCGCACCTTTGGGGCGGCGCGATGCCCGACTGATTTGCGCCGTTTTGGGCGCCAGTCGGCGGACATCGCGCCGTTTCCGGAGAATTTCGCCCCTGGTGTGCAATTGGGACAGGGTGGGCCGGCTACAGTTTGGAAGGTCTGGAGAAGCCTCCACAGTCACACGGCGGCCAACCGTAGGTCTCCAAAACTATTTCACAAGCGTACGGCAAAGGGTGGAAGCTGGGAGCTGTCTCCGTGCTTGCTGGCACGCACGTCTCTGTCCAACAGAGGTCAGGTGCAGACTCGATGGGCCGAAGGGCCACCTCTGTGCTGTGTGATTCTGTGGTCCTGTGAACACCAGACTGACCCTGGGTACAGGCCATGTGCACTATCTGAGTGGTCAGTCCCACATTAGCCCTCTCTGTGCCAAGCCCTTGTACTCCAGCGACGTGCCAATTTTGCCCTTCGAAATTTCCACGCCCGCTAAATCCTGTCTGATTTCTAATTTCTTCCTTTTTGGCAGTCCCTGGGGATTGGGAATGGCTCGTTTAGAGGTGGAACGTCAGCACCCATTGTGAGAATATGAGAAGATGCTCAAAGGGGCAGCACGGTAGAATTGTGGATAGCACAATTGCCTCACAGCTCCAGGGTCCCAGGTTCGATTCCGGCTTGGGTCACTGTCTGTGCGGAGTCTGCACATCCTCCCCGTGTGTGCGTGGGTTTCCTCCAGGTGCTCCGGTTTCCTCCCACAGTCCAAAGATGTGCAGGTTAGGTGGATTGGCCATGATAAATTGCCCCTTAGTGTCCAAAATTGCCCTTCGTGTTGGGTGGGGTTACTGGGTTATGGGGATAGAGTGGAGGTGTGGGCTTGGGTAGGGTGCTCTTTCCAAGAGCCGGTGCAGACTCGATGGGCCGAATGGCCTCCTTCTGCACTGTAAATTCTATGATAATCTACGATCTGTCATTATGAGCCTGCTCCGCCAATCGATCATGGCTGATCTCATCCTGGCCTCAACTCCTGCCCGTTCTCCGTAACCCTTCCACCCATTACCAATTAAAAACCTGTCTAACTCCTCCTTAAATTTACTCACTGCCCCAGCATCCACCGCACTCTGGGGTGGCACCGACCCTCTGAAAGAGTACTTCACCCAAGCTCAATTCCCCATCCTATCCCATTAACCCTTCATCTAACCTGCACATCTTTGGACACTAAGGGGCAATTGATCATGGCCAATTCACCCAACCTGCACATCTTTGGACTGCGGGGGGAACAGGAGCCACCGGAGGAAACCCCACGCACACACGGGGAGAATTTAAAACAGCCGACTGGTACGATGGGCCAAACTGCCTCCTGTGTTGTGGGCTGCTATGATTCTTGATTCCAACTTGTCATAGAAATGAGAATTCGAAGTGATCGATTTTTGAATTGCTCCACAGGAAGGACTGGTCAGGGCTGGGCTGCTCAATCCAGTCCGGGCCTGGTCCAGGGGAACGGACTGGTCAGGGCTGGGCTGCTCAATCCAGTCCAGGCCTGGTCCAGGGGAAAGGACTGGTCAGGGCTGGGCTCCTCAATCCAGTCCAGGCCTGGTCCAGGGGAATGGACTGGTCAGGGCTGGGCTGCGCAATCCAGTCCGGGCCTGGTCCAGGGGAACGGACTGGTCAGGGCTGGGCTGCGCAATCCAGTCCAGGCCTAGTCCAGGGGAACGGACTGGTCAGGGCTGGGCTGCGCAATCCAGTCCAGGCCTGGTCCAGGGGAAAGGACTGGTCAGGGCTGGGCTCCTCAATCCAGTCCGAGCCTGGTCCAGGGGAAAGGACTGGTCAGGGCTGGGCTGCTCAATCCAGTCCAGGCCTAGTCCAGGGGAACGGACTGGTCAGGGCTGGGCTCCTCAATCTAGTGCAGGCCTGGTCCAGGGGACTGGACTGGTCAGGGCTGGGCTGCTCAATCCAGTCCAGGCCTGGTCCAGAGGAACGGACTGGTCAGGGCTGGGCTCCTCAATCCAGTCCAGGCCTGGTCCAGGGGAACGGACTGGTCAGGGCTGGGCTGCTCAATCCAGTCCAGGCCTGGTCCAGGGGAACGGACTGGTCAGGGCTGGGCTCCTCAATCTAGTGCAGGCCTGGTCCAGGGGACTGGACTGGTCAGGGCTGGGCTCCTCAATCCAGTCCGGGCCTGGTCCAGAGGAACGGACTGGTCAGGGCTGGGCTGCTCAATCCAGTCCAGGCCTGGTCCAGGGGAACGGACTGGTCAGGGCTGGGCTCCTCAATCCAGTCCGGGCCTGGTCCAGGGGAACGGACTGGTCAGGGCTGGGCTCCTCAATCCAGTCCGGGCCTGGTCCAGGGGAAAGGACTGGTCAGGGCTGGGCTCCTCAATCCAGTCCGGGCCTGGTCCAGGGGAACGGACTGGTCAGGGCTGGGCTGCTCAATCCAGTCCAGGCCTGGTCCAGGGGAACGGACTGGTCAGGGCTGGGCTCCTCAATCCAGTCCGGGCCTGGTCCAGGGGAACGGACTGGTCAGGGCTGGGCTCCTCAATCCAGTCCGGGCCTGGTCCAGGGGAAAGGACTGGTCAGGGCTGGGCTCCTCAATCCAGTCCGGGCCTGGTCCAGGGGACTGGACTGGTCAGGGCTGGGCTCCTCAATCCAGTCCGGGCCTGGTCCAGGGGAACGGACTGGTCAGGGCTGGGCTGCTCAATCCAGTGCAGGCCTGGTCCAGAGGAACGGACTGGTCAGGGCTGGGCTCCTCAATCCAGCACAGGCCTGGTTCAACACAGGGATTTACCAATGCTCCTGACCACGTCAGCAGATGGCTGGTTAATCCGAGGACGAGTGATTCTGGGAAAGTATAAAAACAACATTTTTTCAAAAGCGTGGCTGTGGAGAAGCTGTTTAATCAGAGTGAGGATAAAGAGATGTATTGTCGTTAGATTAATTTTCTGTTGCACACGCCTCCTCATTTACATTAGCCCTCTGTCTGCCAATATGATCTAACCGACCCCAGCCCCTTAACCCCTTCCCTGCCGGAGCCACATTCACACCTTTCCACCTTGCTGAGTCTCAGCAGAACGTCAGCAGCGAGAAGCTCTCTCTCTCTCTCTCTCTCTCGCCTCAGAGCCAGGCCGCCATGGCTCCCGGTTCCAGAGACCAAGGCAACACATTTAAACCGAGGCCCCCTACCCCCTCTGCCGTCTCAGGCGGGTCTAAAAGGTTCAACTCCCCTCCCTCCTCAGTGGCTGCTGACGGAATCTCAATTCCGTTAATAAAATCGCCTCACGTCGAGCATGAAACTCTCCGCGGTTGTCGCCAAGAAAACCCATCTGGTTCAGTAACGTCCCCTTTAGGGGAGGAAATCTGCCGCCCTCGCCCGGTCTGGCCTACATGTGACTCCAGTCCCACAGCCATGCTGTTCGCTCTTAACTGCCCCTCTCTGAAATGACCCCGGCGAGCCAATCAGTTCAAGGGCAATTAATGATGGGCAACATGTGCTGGGCCCAAACCAGCAACGCCCACATCCCGTGAGAGAATGTTTTTTTTGTAATGATCTGGTCATTGTTGTGGGATCTTGCTGTGTGTTAACTGCCTTCCCCGCATTGCAACAGTGACCACGGCCTCAAAGGTACTTCGCTGGCTGCACAGGACATTGGGACGTCCGGAGATCGTCAAAGGCGCTAGATCAAGGCAAGTCTTTCTATTCCCTGCACCATGCGGCCTACACGGGACTGGAGCCTGAATGAGTTGAATAGCGAGGGAGTTGGCCATCCGCTGCAGCCCGGAGGTGCCAGGATGTAATACAGATGCCACACAGGCCAGACACTCCCTCGTCTGTCCGGGTGGACCTTTGAAACGGTGGAAATTATGATTGGGTGGGAGAGGGGGGGCAGTACAGAGAGAATGGGGCCGAACGGATTCCATCTTTGTTCTAAATCGACGACGCTGGGAGGCGGGGGGGGGGGGGGGGGGGGGATAGGGTGTTCCTCAGTCACAGAAGGTGGATGAGGGTCTAAAATGTACACAATGTCATTGGCACGGTGGCACAGTGGTTAGCACTGCTGCCTCACAGTGCCAGGGACCCGGGTTCAATCCCAGCCTGGGGTGACTGCCCGCGTGGAGTCTGCACTTTCTCCCCGTGTCTGCGTGGGTTTCCTCCGGGTGCTCCGGTTTTAGTGTCCAAAAGGCTAGGTGGGATTCAGCCAGAGGGTGGTGAATCTGTGGAACTCTTTGCTGCAGAAGGCTGTGGAGGCCAAATCACCGAGTGTCTTTAAGACAGAGACAGATAGGTTCTTGATTAATAAGGGGATCAGGGGTTATGGGGAGAAGGCAGGAGAATGGGGATGAGAAAATATCAGCCATGATTAAATGGCGGAGCAGACTCGATGGGCCGAGTGGCCTAATTCTGTCTAATGTCCATGTGGGATTATACGGTTACGGGGATAGGGTATAAGAGTGGGCCTGGGTAGCGTGCTCTTTCAGAAGGACGGTGCAGACTCGATGGGCCGAATGGCCTTCTTCTGCACTGTAGGGATTCTATGGAATCCATGACGCACTCAGCCAGGGTTCCAGTTCCCAGCTGCGATTGAGTGGAAGCACAATTGTGGGGGGCTGTACCTCCAACGGACTCACTGCCACAGCAAATCGGTGTCTTAAGCGTGGTGAACCTGCCTTAAGACGTTTCGCAGGGGCGCTCCCGGACCCAAAATGGACACAAAGCCGCGTAAGGAGCCACTAGGAGGCAACAGAGAGGCGGAGGGGTTTCGGGAGGGAATGCCGGAGGGGCAGCTGAAGGCACGGCCGGCAATGGCGGAGCGATAGGAATCGGGGGGGGTGGGGGGGGATGTGGATGAGGCCAGAATTGGATCAGCACCTCGGCCTCGGAGGGTTATAGGGCTGGAAGAGGTTACAGAGAGATGGAGTGAAAGGGGGGGGGGGTGAACTTGCAGGTGAGCGAGTGCACGTTGAGGCAAGGCTGGGTCGAGAGCGGGGCACAGCGATGATAACTGGAGGGTGTGAGGTGGGATACAGGCCGGAGAACATTGGGAGGGCTGCTGGATTGCAGCCCTCTGAGCTAATGAGGAGGCATTGGCCGTGAAGGGGTTAACTCTCTGTGCCTGCTCTGTGGCGCTATATTGGCGGGCAGCTAATGTAAATGAATGGGGTGGAGACCACCGTTAATTGATCTCCCGACAAAGCTCATCTTCATCCTTCGCTCTGATTAAACAGCCTTCTCTCTAAACACGCAGTTTCCCTCGGAACTGCCATCCGTAATTAAATTAAACACGGCCCATATCTTGATTAAGCAGCCACCTGCCAACGGGGAAGCAACAAAACAGCCCCGCACGGCTGGCTCTGGCGTGGAATGTTCTGGAAGATCCAGCTTGCCGTGAGGGGGGGTCCGGGGGCGGGGGGGGGGGCTTCCACCGCCGGGTACCGCGGACCCAATTTCCAGGCGGCCACTTTCCAACCCCCCACCCCCCACCATGAGCCGAGACGATGAGTGCCGGCTATTCCCCTGTGGAGGCCATCCACACCGTTCACACCGGAGTTTCGGTTGGACTGCCCGAAGACAGTCAATCGAGGCTGGAATTCTCCAGCCATTGAGCGTCACTTTTCCCGTGCACCCCCACCCATGGTTTTCCCATTGACAAGCGGCGGAAAGCGGGAATCCCGGGCCAAACCTCTCCATCAACTAGTGGACCAAATTGTCCGGTCAAAGCTCTCCTGCGTCCAGGTTCACACTTGGTAGACACAACGTAACAAAGAGAAAGTCCTGCATTTATATAGAGCCTTTCATAGACTCAACATTTGACGGCCGATACCAACGCTGTAATACTGGGAGCCAATCTGCAGCCGGCCCCTGGACAATGGCCTGATAATCTGACTTTTTCAAAGGTATGATGAAGGATATAGTCAACCCCCCCACACCCCCACCCCCCACACCCCCACCTAACCCCCTCAGAGGTTCAAAGATTGTGAGGTAACTTCCGGCTGGTTTTACCGGGATGGCTGCTAGCTCAGCGAGAAGTGGTTAATCTCTAACCGAAAGGCCCTCCCTGTACCTGCAGCCTCTCGGCCTCAAACCCCTGCTTCCCACGGTGAGCCTTGTTAGCAGTAGAGTCGACCACATTGCCGTGGGTCACATGTAGGCCAGACCGGGTAAGGGCGGCAGATTTCCTACATGGGTGAACCAGTGAAACGCTGGTTAATAATTGCCATTCGGGGGCAGATTTATTCATGGAATTTAAATTCCACCAAGTCCTCTGGTGGGATTCGAACCCATGGCCCCCCTCCCAGAGCATTCCTCTAGACCAGTGACGGTACCAGAACGCAGCCTTCTTGAACTGCTGCAGTCCCTGTGGTGTAGGTACACCCACAGTGCTGTTAGGGAGAGAGTTCCAGGATGTTGCCCCAGCGACAGTGAAGGAACGGCCGATATATTTCCCAGAGATGGCGGTGGGCGACTTGGAAGGGAACCTCCAGGTGGTGGGGTTCCCAGGTATCTGCTGCTCTTGTCCTTGTAGGCAGCAGTGGCCCTTCTTTGGAAGGTGCTGTCAAAGAAAGGTTTAGCCAATGGGGCCTGGTTTAACTGCTGTTGGCGCCTGATTGGCAACAGCAACACAGAAGCCTATTGGTTA
Organism: Scyliorhinus torazame; assembly: GCF_047496885.1. Taxonomy (NCBI): domain Eukaryota; kingdom Metazoa; phylum Chordata; class Chondrichthyes; order Carcharhiniformes; family Scyliorhinidae; genus Scyliorhinus; species Scyliorhinus torazame. Next base: position 36,837,504 of record NC_092731.1, read on the forward strand.
AGATCCTGGGCCTCAAGGCGCTCTCCGGTACCCAAGTCGAGGAAAGGATTGACATCCACATTTACGTATCGAACAAGGGAACGACTTTTAGAGGAACCTGTCACTCAGACAAAACACAGCGGGAAATTCAGACACAAAGTGTAGTGAGACCAGTTTATCGAAAACCAGAATAGAAAATGCTGCAAATACTCTGTCAGTTCAGTGGAGAGAAAAATAGTCACTAGCTCTGAAATGGAAACTCTGTTTCTCTCTCTCTCTCTCTCTCAGATGCTGACTGACCGGCTGAGAATTTCCATCTCCATCGGTTTTGATTTCAGATTTGCAGCACCTGCGGTGTTTTGCTCTGGTATCAGTTTCTGGAAGTTGCTGTTGGAGGGGTGGAATGTTGGCCGGGACACTTTGAGAACTCCCCTGCTCTTATTTTTTGTAAAAGTACCAGGGGGGATTTTTACATCCACCTGAACAGTTTACAGATCCATCGGAAAGCCAACATCGCTGACGGTGCAGCACTCCCTCAGCGCTGCACGGGGAGGGGGTATCCCAGGTTACAACCTCGCAGTGTCTGCTGCCCTTGTCCTTCTAAATGGCACAGGGCACGGGTGTGGAAGGTGCTGTCTAAGGAGCCTCGGCGAGTTCCTGCAGTGCATCTTGTAGATGGTACACACGGCTGCCACTGCGCGTCGGTGGTTGTGGAGGGATTGAATGTTGGTGGATAGGGTGCCAATGAAGCGGGTCTGCTTTGTCCTGGATGGTGTTGAGCTTCTTGAGTGTTGTTGGAGCTGCGCTCACCCAGGCAAGTGGAGAGCATTCCATCACACTCCTGACTTGGGCCTTGTGGATGGTGGACAGGCTTTGGGGAGTCAGGAGGTGAGTTACTCACCGCAGGATTCCCCCCTCCAGCCTTTGACCTGTCCTTGTAGCCACAGTATCTATATGACGAGTCCATTTCAGTTTCTGGTCAATGGAAACTCCCAGGATGTTGATCGTGGGGAATAAAGTGATGATGATGGCTTGGAATGTCAATGGGAGGTGATTGGATCCTCTCTTGTTGGAGATGGTGATTTCCTGGCACTTGTGCGTTCTGAATGTCACTCGTCAGCCCAAGCCTGGATATTGTCCAGGTCTTGCTGCATACGGGCAGGGACATCTTCAGTATCCGCGGAGTCGCGAACGGCGCTGAACAGTGTGCGGTCATCCGCAAACATGGACGGATGGTCATTGATGAAGCAGCTATAGATGGCTGGGCTGATATTTATCTCTCCAGCAACCCCTGACTAAAAACACAAAAGGCGCGGCTGTGATTACTTGGCTGTAGGTGCGACCTTGCTTGACGCAAATTCTACGTTGTAAGAATGACTGCGCTTCGGAGGGTGTTTCATTCGCTGTCGGGAAGCTTTGGGATGTTTTTCAGCTGTAAAAAGCACAGCACAGGAGCCAGGCTCTTTCATCCTTAAGCCGTTGAGGGTCAAACAGATTCCAGCTCTCTCACCACGTTGCCCTATTCTGCAGATGATGATGATGCCTACTAAATGCAGAAGAAAACCCTTCAGTCTCCAAGCCTTTCTCCCTGAGGGCCGACAATGTCGTGGGAGATCAAAACCCCACAAAGACTGTGACTTGGGGAGGGGAAGATTAGGAGTTGGAAAATTGCAGTTGTAAAAAAGGGAGTTATGGAAAAGTAATGTAAATAGTTGAAGACATATCCTGGGTGGGGTTTTCTAGGCTTTCCCACTGGCGGGATCTCCCGTTCCCGCCGAAGATGACCCCCTCCCACTTAGTTAGGCCACACTTGGAGTATAGTGTTCAATTCTGGTCGCCACACTACCAGAAGGATGTGGAGGCTTTAGTGAGGGGGCAGAAGAGATTTACCAGGATGTTGCCTGGTATGGAGGGCATTAGCTATGAGGAGCGGTTGAATAAACTCGGTTTGTTCTCACTGGAACGACGGAGGTTGAGGGCGGCCTGATAGAGGTCTACAAAATTATGAGGGGCATAGACAGAGCAGATAGTCAGAACCTTTTTTCCCGGGGTAGAGGGATCAATTACTAGGGGGCATAGGTTTAAGGTGTGAGGGGCAAGGTTTAGACGAGATGTACAAGGCAAGTTTTTTACACAGGGGGTAGTGGGTGCCTGGAACTCGCTGCCGGGGGAGGTGGTGGAAGCAGGGACGATAGTGATGTTTAAGGGGCATCTTGACAAATACATGAATAGGGTGGGAATAGAGGGATACGGACCCAGGAAGTGTAGAAGGTTTTAGTTTAGACGGGCAGCATGGTCGGCGCAGGCTTGGAGGGCCGAAGGGCCTGTTCCTGTGCTGTACTTTTCTTTGTTCTTTGTTCACTCCCCACGGGTTGGGCTGCCTGACGACAGGACGGGCGAGCCCCACAATGAAATGAAAATCGCTTATTGTCACAAGTAGGCTTCAAATGAAGTTACTGTGAAAAGCCCCTAGTCGCCACATTCTGGCGCCTGTTCGGGGAGGCTGGTACGGGAATTGAACCGTGCTGCTGGCCTGCCTTGGTCTGCTTTCAAAGCCAGCGATTTAGCCCTGTGCTAAACAGCCCCTTTGGCATAGACCACCGCTGGGAATGGAAGATCGGCGCCAATGGCAATGATCATTGCCAGAAAACACGCTGGGAGAGGGGCGGGGTGCTGGGGGGATGGCAAATCTCACCCATGGTTTGATGTTGTTAGAAAGTAGGATGGCATACTTGGAGGGGAGGTGGAATATAAACAATTGACAGATGGGAAATGCTAAATGTATGGCACGTGTGATGCACCATTGACACTGGCTGGTCTTGTGTTAGAGAGAGGGAGAGAGGGAATGAGAGAGGTTGGAATCATGTACGGGAGCCACGTGCTTCCTCTATAACCTGTTCAGCAATGGTACTGATAAGTGTTAAGCTGGTACCAGCGTACATCGACAGTCTGTCCAAACACCAAGTCCTGGAGCCCAAGACAGAAGAATCTATGAGTGTCAGAATGGTCGGGTGGTTGAGGAGCTGAGGAGGAGGCCCCAAGTCAACGAGTGTCGGCCCCCCGGGGAATTTTAACGCCTGCGATCATTTTCAGTTGCTGAACCTACTGCGTTCTCTTCAATCTTGCCAATCGGTTCTTTCCAGGAATCAGAGGGAAACCTTTGAGTTGCGACGAAGAGGGCCTGGGGGGGGGGGGGAAACGTCGAGATCAGCCCAGCCTCTCGGGAGGACGTTCCGGAGGAACACCGAAGGTTCACGGCCACGGAGCAAGGAAGCAGAGTCAGCGGAGGGTCCAAAAGTCACTCAGAGGTTACTGCCTGAGGATTTACCCACAGCTTCCATTCACGCCTCCCCCCCCCCCCTTGCCCACCCCCACCCCCCCCCCCCCAGAAACCCCCTCCCAAAATACTGAGCAGAAATTATTTTTGAACGAAATGACTGTATCGCTTTATGTAGCAGCATTTATGGAACAATAAAGTTATAAATATCACCTCATCAGGAAACAAGCCCATTTAAAGAACGGGAACTTACTCTGTTTCATAAGGTTTCTTTTTCGTTCTGTCACAAAGTAATGTGATTCAGCAGAATTGGAAAGATTACCGGTATTTTCAGTCTTATTTTCGACCCTGCTCCAAATGTGTTGATTCATCCCGGGCGATGTAGATTAAGTCCTGTCAGCCTTCACCGTAGGCTGAATGCGGGTGTTCCCACAGGCGGGAACATCCGGGAACGTCTGATGGCGTCTCCCTCCCCGCCCACCCCACGCGACGGGTCTGGCGCGCAGCGCGAAGCGCCCCCGACGCCGGCGGGTCTGGAAGATCCCGTCGCAAATCCCGGCCCATCAAGTGGGACGTTCCTCCCAACCTCCCGCGTGAATGGACCCCTTGCCACCCGGAAACCGAGGGGGGGTGGGGGGGTGGGGGGGGTGGGGGGGGTGGGGGGGGGGGGAGGTGGGGGGGGTGGGGGGGGGAGGTGGGGGGGGTGGGGGGGAGCTGCACCATCGACAGGACTGGAAACCCTCCTGCCGTGAACCATGGGAAAATTCCGGCCCACGTCCTCAATCGCCCTCTCACCTCTGAGCTCAAACCTTGCGTCCAAGTCCCGCTCCGTAGAATCGAGCCCATAATCCAGGCTTGGCGCTCCAGGTCAGGGCTGAGGGGGTGCTGCATTGTCGGGTGTGCCATCTCTTCGCTGAGTAGTTCATCTGCCCTCTCTGGCGGAGGTAAATGACGCCAGGGCCACAGTTAATGTTGGGTCAATGACATTGTTAAGGTTTGTTAATGTCAATGCATTATTACCGTGAAGGCAGACAGGTGGGTATACATTGTCTTCGAGCGGGTAGAAATAGGGGACAGCTGGGGCACTGGGCGAGTGGGAGACTGGACAAGTTGATAAACTCTCTCAATAAAAGACAGTTTTTGTACCTCGGTTTCAAACACACCAACCAGGTTGGGTCCAAAAAGAGCCACTACTTTGAAGAAGAGCAGAGGTGTTGTCACTGCTGTTCTGAGCCAATATTGGTCCTTCCATAGCTGCCGTTAAGCCAGATAGTGTGGTCGTTGTCGCAGAGTTGCTTACGGAACCTGGTGCAGGTTGACTGCTCCGTTTCCGACGCTGCAAGGCTCAAAAGCCATTAATTTTCTGCAGAACACTCCCGGGCCTCCTGGGGTCGGGAAAGATGCTATATAAATGCAAACCTTCCCCTCTTCCTTATCTTGCCCACCCGATCAGGAATATTTCAGAAACATTGCAGTTTTTTCATTCATTCACAGGATGGCCCCCCCGCCCCCCCCTCCCCCCCTCAGTTAGGATTCGGCCCTGCCACAGGGGGATTCCCCCATGGCGGATGCGGCGAAACTTCCATCGACCTCGGCGGGGACCGGAGGATGCTGTCGGCGGGGTGGACCAGGAAATTCCGGCCAATATTTCCCCTTCAATGTCATTGATTCCCACACAGATCCTGAGCTGCTCCCCCTCCTCATCACGATTGGCCGGCACCCTCGTACCGACGTGTGATTGGCTGAGGTGGGCCCTTCGCGCTCTTAAGCGTCACCTGGTAACAATCGCGGAAGAAGAAGCGAGGTGGACAGTTGGGTGCCAATGATTCCTCCTGATCGGAGGTGTGTGGGTGGTGGCGGAGGGGGTTTGGCAGGTTGGTGCGGGGGAATCGTAATTTACAAGGATTTATGAGGGGCTAACTCAGCTCATCGACTGGCGAAGCTCTCCTCCGCGCCTCCGTTACCTCGAGATTCCACTCCTCCAACACACTCCCACATCTTACCCTGTGCTCAAGCTCACCTAAAACTCAGCTGCCCGCACTTTAACTCAGAACGAGTCTCGTTCCCCTATCCCTCTCCTCGCCGTTCCCCCCGCCCAAAGGTTTCGATCATCCGACCTAATCTCTCCGTCTTTCGCTTGGTGTCATTAAAAATTAGTTTCGAAATCTTCCAATGGAGTGCCTTGGGTCATTTGAGGCTCTATAGGGAGCTAGCATGGGCTCACTGGGCCAAATGGCCTCCTGCTATGCCATAATAACTCTTGCCCTGTGAGGTAGCAGAATCCACAGATGCTCAGGTTTAGTGGAGTCCTCCTGTGCCATTGGGATAGGCCAGAGAGAAATGTGCTAGGGAGCTGAAGGGGGCGCCCTGCCCAATGTTCCTTCCCCCTGCTCCCAACCCAGTTTGCTCTCCCTCACCACCATCGGCAATCGGGATGGCGGCACTGATGGGGAGCTTGCTCCCTGGCCAGCTTCGCTCCTCCCATCCTGAGGTCGGTTTGCTGTTTCCAATCTGCAGCCGTTTCCTTTCCCCTTTGCGATTCCCGATCCGACCACCAAACACTCCCCTTGCCATGTAACAATGTCCGGTCCCCTGCAAGGGGAATGGGCAAGAACCCCAGTACGAAAGCAGCCCGGAGATGGGGGAAATGGTCACAGATTGGTTGCTAATCCTACAGGACGGTGCTCCAGGGACCAAGGATCAATTTCCCAAGCGGCAACATCCAAGAAATAAAGATCGGAGAGTTACAAAGGCTTTTGATTAACGAGGGGGACACGGGAAAGAACTCTGTTCGATAGACGCTCGAGGATCATCAAGTCGGATGTTTAAGAATCTGCTTGTTTCCCAGTTGAGGAACCGAAGTTTCTCATCCCTGGAACGGTTTTTGTAAAGTCCTGTGGAACCTCGGAGAACCTGCTTAACTAGGTTAGAACCTCTGGCCAACAGCTTCAGGGTGGGTGGGGGGGTGGGGGGGGTGGGGAAGCAGGGTGGGGTTGAATGCTACACCGTGCTCATTGCTCACAATGGCGTCTCTACAGTGGGGAGACCCAGTGGGGTGACTGCTTTGCGGAACACCTCCCCTTCGATCCGCCAGCACCACTGCGGTGAGCGGCCATTTTGATTCTTCACGTTGCGCTGACATCGCGGTCCTCGGCCTGCTGCACTGTCCCAGTCAGGCTGAAAGTAGGGGCGGGTTTAGCACAGTGGGCTAAACAGCTGGCTTGTAAAGCAGAACAAGGCGGGTTCAATTCCCGCACCGGCCTCCCCAAATGTGGCGACGGCGGGGAAGGGGGGGCTTTTCATTTGAAAAGCCACTTCATTTGAACCCTACGTGTGACAAGAAGCGATTTTCATTTTCAAGGAAGCTGCGGGAACACCACCTCATCTTCCGACATTTTACAGTCCTCTGGACGCAACATTGAGTTCAACAATTTCAGGCCAGAAACTCTATCCTCCATTTTGTTTCCTTCTCTTTCTTTGTTTCTGTTTTGTCCATTCAGACAGCAGCAGGCCGAGGACAGAGATGTCAGCGCCAAGTGGAGGATCACAGTGGCAGGTCACCGCGGTCGGGTCCGTGGACTGTGTCATAATATCCACTCATGTATATAATGAGACGCAGACAGGCTGTGATTGACACACAGGATAACCAATGAACACACACGACACATAACATCCAATCACCAGACAGGACACCACCACTATAAAGCACACAGGGCATTAAGACTCTCTCTCTCTCTACAGGACACAGTTACTGAGATAGTTAGAGTGCACAAGCCAGTGAGCACTATCACCATGAGGTAGAGAGTTAGTCTGGTCAAGCCAGTAGGAGATTATCAGTTAGATTTATAGAGTGTCAACTCACAGCAGACTATGTACAGCAA